>NC_083447.1:27766215-28057428 GCF_020745735.1 Hemiscyllium ocellatum | reverse complement strand
AAAGGTCGCAATATCACATATCCCACACCTCCCCTCCCCATTGCTCCTCATGTGCCACGTATTTGCCCAGACACTCCACTTGTCTCAATCACCTTGGAGCATTTTGACATCCTACTCACGCACTCACAATCCGATATTGTTTAGAGCCATCTGAAAACTTGAAAATTTGTTTTTAATATCCGCTCAATCAAATATATGATGTGTATTGGGAATAGCTGTGGCCCAAACCCCAACCATTGCTATATCCTCGAAGCCTTCCAATCAAAAAAAATACATTGTTTTATTTCTACTCACTGCTTCCTGCCAACTCTCCCATTCTAAAATCCCATTAATGCCAATCCCATAGGATTTGAATTTGCATAATAGGCTTTATCAAAAATCTTTCTGAAAATGCACACATGTCATTGATTGCTTCTCCATAATTATGCTAAAGGCACTTTCTCAAATATGATTCCCATTTGATCAATCTCTGTTGACTTTGTCTGTGCTCATGACTTTCAGTTCCAATACTTCCTCTAAAACTGTTCAGTTGCTAATTTCATTTTATTCCTTTTTTCTAAACAGACTAATGTTCACTAATTTTGATGGGAAGTTTTCTTATGTGAAGACATAACTGAAGTATTTGGTCCACAGTTGTGCCTTTTCCTTGTCCTCAATTCTCTGGTATCAGACGTAAGAAAGCTGCACCTTTTTTCCTGTAATTTTGCCATTGACATATTTTCAGAAGGTATTACAAGTTCAATCTTAAAAACCCTTGTTAATATACACTTCAGAAACCCATCCATTCCTACCTTAAGCTACTGAATGATTGTTCTTCCACAGCCATACAAACACAGAAGCACAGACTTTGTCCTATCAACAATAGAGCACGGTCTACATTAGCCCCACTTTCTGACACAAGACAGTAGCCGTGAATCTTATGGCATTTCAAGTTCACAACCGTGTGTTTTCTAATGGTTGTGAAGTTACCATGACAATTCTTCTCTCAGGAAGTGCATTCCTGACCCCAGCACCCTCTGAGTGAAAAACAATCCTCAATTCCTCTCCACATCTCAAATCCTTCACTTCAAAATGTGTTCCATTGTTCTTGGCCCTTTGACTAAAATGAACAGCTGCTATCTATCCACCCTGTCCATGTCCCTCGTAATCCTATCCTTCTGAATCTCGGCCCATTCAGCATTCTCTCCTCCAAACTAAACAGCTTATCCAGCCTCTCTTCATAGCTAATATGCTTCATCCCTGGGAACATCCTGGTGAATCTCCTCTGAGCCCTCTCCACTACAATCACATCCGTCCTGTAACGTGGCTCCCAGAACTACAATCAGTATTCCATCTTGGCAAAAGCAAACTTCCACATAGCTCTTATAATCTATGCCTTGATGAATAAAGGTTATGTCTACGGTTCCCTATGCTTTTTCAAATTGTGCATTAACCAGTTTAGTCACATTCAGGGATTTGTGGAGACGCACCCTCTGAGCTTCCTCGTGTGCTGCCATTCATTGAGTTCTCCCCTGTCCAGTTCCTTCTTCGAAAGTGCATAATTTCATATTCATCAGTTTTACATTCCACCTGCAATTGATCCACCCATCTGACAATTCCATCTGTATCTTCTTGTAACATAAGACCTGCTTCCTCACTGCCAACCACACGGCCAATCTTTGTATCAAACACAAACTTAGTTGTCACATTCCCGCCTCTCCTGTCTATATTCACAGCTGCATCACTTATGAATATCACAAATACTCAGGTTAAAGATGACACAACATCAGGTTATACTCCAACAGGTTTATTCGGAGGCACTAGCTTTGAAGAGCTGCTTCTTCATTAGGTGGTTGTGCATTTTGAAATCTCGTGCCTCTGAACAAACGTACTGGACTATCACGTGCTGTTATGTGATTTTTAAATTTGTCCTGATGAAGGGCTTATGCCCAAAACGTCGAATTTCTTGTTCCTTGGAGGCTGCTTGACCTGCTGCGCTTTTCCAGCAACACATTTTCAGCTCTGATCTCCAGCAGCTGCAGACTTCTCTTTCTCCTTTAAGTTTGTCCACCCCAGTCCAACACCAACATCTCTGTATCACAAATAATAAGGGGCACAGTACTGATCCCTGTGATATACCATTGGACACCGGTCTCAGTCACACTAACAGCTTTCAACCCCCCGCCCCCCCTCTGTCTCCTAATAGGAAGGTGATTTGGATGCAACTTGGCAAATCACGAATGACTACGACCTGTTCCTTTCTTATTCTTTTCCGTTTGATATACTTGCAGAATATCTGGGGATTCTCTCTAATCTTGCCCTAAAAGCAGGTTTTAGGCAGTTCTCACCAAGTGAAGAATTTCCTCATTATTGCGGTCTTAAATGGTCTGTCCCCTAAACTGCAATTATTTGCCTTGAATGTGGAACTGACAGCCAGGGAAACGTCCTGTTTATTTCCAACGTGGCATACGTTTTGAGAAGTTTCCAAGTTTCATTGTGACCATCCTCTCATTCTTTCAAACTCTAAAGGACACAGGCCGAGTTTCCTCATCAGGCAATCTCGCCATCTGAGAGACTAATCTGGATACTGTCCATTGCACTTTTTTGTGATCAGTATATTTTTTCTCAGATTGGGTCAGCAGCACTTTACACAATGGATGTAGGTTTGCTCGCTACATTTCCAGACGTTTCGTTATCTTACTAGATAACATCTACAGTGGACCTCATGCGAAACAATGCTTAAAATTCCTGCTTTCTATTTATATGTTTGGATTTCTTTGTGTTGGTGATACTATTTGCTGTGGCGAAGTCAATTCCTGTTCGTTTTCTCAGAGAGTGGTTGATGGCGTCTAAAAACTAATAGCACATTGAGTTAGACATCTGTCAGAAATACTTATGGATTTTCTCCATTGTTGCTGTTAATTCCTAAATATCCAATATCACATGCTGTATAATAGATTCCAACAGTTTCCAACTTGCAGATATCACGTTAATTGTTCAGCAGTTCTCAAAACTATGTCTTCTTCCCTTTATAGATGCTTGGATTCCTTCCATTAATCTATAGTGCTTGGAACACGTTTGCCAACTTCCATTTATCCACAATGACTTCTAGCCTCTGCAGAATGCACAGGGAAATGAAACACAGTCATCGACAGTGCAAGTAATATTTCCATTGCCGATTTATGTCTGACATTTTAATATGAAGTACATCAGGTTTGTCAGACGTAGCAATGCTCAATCTAGCCACATTCTCAAATACCACCTTGTTACTGATAGAAGTTGACTGTATGTCTTCAGTTGCACAAGCCCTACATGATCACTGGGGATTACTGGGTGATTTTGTGGATCTTCCTCCGTGAAGACAGATGCAAAGTAACTGGTTATTTTCTTGGCCATTTCCGTGTTTTTCACAATAAACTCTCCTCTCCCGATTACCAATTTCCATATTTGACCTTGTATTTACTTTGTTTCCTTTGAAATGCAGATTGTAGATTTATGCAGTGCTTTTGTTCCTGTTTGCCAGCATTCATGTTCTGTTTTTGATTTCCTTATCAATTTCATGGCCCTTGTTTCTGGATTGTGAATTTCTGAGAATTCTCAGGTTTCCACAATGACTGAAATTCTTCCGAAGCCACTTCCTATGATTAATACGTTTTCTAACTTGTTATGTTAAACATCATTGGGTCACTTTCCCTTTCTTTGGTGTTTATAACTGAAATAAATAGACACATTATTCAGACTTTGCATTATTTCTATTAATCTCCTGGTCCTGACCAGACATATTCAGGAATACTGCAGGAGGACAGAGAAGGAATTGCGGGAGCCCTGGCTGATATTGTTACATTATTGCTGACCAAGTGTATCATCCAAGTCAGCATGACTTTGTGCATCGGACAGCAAAGCTCACAAATTTGTTTGAATTCTTTGACGAAGTGACCAGCAACGTTGAGGAGGTCAGGATGGTATGCGTAGTCTATATGGATTCAAGTAAGTCCTTCAATAAGCTTCCACATGGTGCGCTGCTCTGCAAGGTTATATCGCATGAAATTGAGGAGGACCTGCCAGATTGGATACAAAATTGGCTTGATGGTAGGAAGCTAAGAGTAATAGTGGAAGGATGCTTGTCAAACTGCAGGCCTGGGACTAGTGGAATGCATCGGGGCGATGCTGGCACAACTATATATTACATATATCTATAATTTAGATGAGAATGTACGTGCATGATTTGTAAGTTTGAAGGTGACAATAAAATAGGTGGTTACATGGAGAATGACAAAGGTTATCAGACACTTCAGAACTTACAGCAGTACCTTGATCAGTTGGGAAGTGGGCCGAGAAATGGCGAATGGATTTTAATGCAGATCAGTGTAAGTACTTGCATTTTAGAAACTCAAATCAATCTCGGGGTTTTATAATGAACAGCTGGATGTTAAGGAATGTAGTGGAGCAGAGCGGCCTTGGAATTCAGGTGCATGGTTCTTTGAAAGTTGATTGAGAGGCACACAGGGCAAGGAAGAAGACTTTTGGCAGTCTGGCATTCATCAGTCAGGGCACTAAGTAGCGGATTTGGGGAGCTATGCTGCAGAACACGGGGCACTGATGAGGCCATACTTATAGCGTTATTTTCAGTTTTGTTAACTTTACTATAGGAATGATGTTATTAAACTGGAATGAGTGCAGAAGAAATTTACAAGGATGTTGCCAAAGATTCAAGGCTCTGAGTTATAGGGAGAGTTTGGAAAAGCAAGGACTTTTTACTTTTGCGTGTATGAGACTGGGGAGAGGATCTTATTGAAGGGTATAAGATCATAACAGGCATGAATAGAGTGAATGCACTCAGCCTTTACTTCCCGGGACTGGACAATCACGGACTAGAGCGCATCAGTTCAGAGGGGTAAGAATAAAAGGGAACCTGAGGAGCAACTTTTTTACACATAGGGTGATAAGCATTTGGAATGAGCTACCAGCAGAAGTAGTTGAGGTTGGTACATTCACAACATTTAGAATACATTTTGACAAATACAGGATCGGAAAGGATTAGAAGGATCCGGGGAAATGGATGGGAAATGGGGTTAGTGTGAATTGACATTTTAGTCGGAATGGATCAGTTTGAGCTGAAGGACCTATGGGACTCTATGACTCTAACAACCATTGCTTATCTCCCACTGAATGTTATTTTGTATTTTCCCAATTCACTGGAACAAACTTGACCCTCTCGGCTCCATGCTTCTATCATGTTTGACCAAAATGTACAAACATTCTATATTGTATGCAGACGCCGTCTAAGACAAAACACATTAATGTCACTACTCCTCCAAAGCTGCATCAGAGCAAGGACATTGATTAGTCCTCCTGAATACACAACACCAAATCCGAAAAAAACTTGATCTCCAGTTTGGTTTAATACATACTCTTCAACCCAACTGATATACATTTAGGGAATTTATTTTTCACAGCATGAGCAGTCACTTAGTTAACGCAGTTGAAATGCAACTTGAGACCATGCAGTAAGACTGCAATATCCATGATATTTGCATGTCTAATTTTCAGAGCATATGACGCTCAGAATTTCTGCAACAGTTTTTGTTTCGATATATAATACACCAATGTTTGCTTCTCTTTGTTATTTGTAAGCTCCCCTTAAACTGAATCTGAGGAACATGGTTGTGGCGTTATTGGTGATAGACCTGGACAAGACACCGCAGAAGGGTCACCTTGAAGCTGTGATAGAGGACAAGAGTCAATAACCTTCTCCGCTGTCAGGATAAGGGTCACCATATTTTACCTGCTCCTTCACACTCCCTGTATACCTGTTATAGCACTGACCCCGAACAAGGCTCACATTCTATTTCAAAATAAGGCTTAGGCATTTCCAAACTCACTATTGAATTCAGCAACTTTCTTCCTCACTTTCTTTGCCACCTATGCAATACCCCCGACACTAATAATACTAAATTGATTTACAACTCTCGACTGACTCGTTCCAGACACCTCACCATTCCCCCCAGCCCCACATCCACCAGCACTAAAAGCAGGGTCACCCATTTCCACTCTCCCCCCCTCTCTCTCTCTCTCTCTCTCCTGTCTGGAATGGGACAGAAAGGGCCAAGCCGGGTGGTACTGCGCCTGATGTCTGTTCCCTCACATCCCCTTCTCCTGCCATGTGGGGAGGAACCTGGCATGAGCCGGAAAGAAATAAGATGGCTCATGTGGAGCTTCTGAAACATCCACTTCCCATCAACTGAGTAAAGAGCAACATTCAGTTCTCACTTTAAACCCACTGTCAGTTCCAACGTCAGTCCATTCACTCCCAACCAAAAACAGATACCTCACTGCACAGAGAGGCAGACACTGAAATGCACAGACTTATTGGCAAACACCCGAACATACTAACATGCAAAACACATATAAGGAGATATGCATACACACACATTGCAATACACAGAGACATATACAGTTGGACAGAAATAGATACAAGCACAGATAGAAACACGGAGGCTGATACACAGGTACACAGATGTAGCCACACAAGTACACAGAAAACAAGCACATGGACACCCCTCCCCCCACCTTGTCTCAGTCGATTATCTTGAACTCAGCACCGCCCTCCTAACCTGCAATCTTCTTCCTGACCTCTCCGCCCCCACTCCACTCCGGCCTATCACCCTCACCTTGACCTCCTTCCACCTAACACATCTCCATCGCCCCTCCCCAAGCCCCTCCTCCCTACCTTTTATCTTAGCCTGCCTGGCACCCTCTCCTCATTCCTGATGAAGGGCTCTGGCCCGAAACGTCGAATTTCCTGTTCCTTGGATGCTGCCTGATCTGCTATGCTTTAACCAGCAACATTTTAAGCTATATATACATACACACAGAGACACAAGCGCTAGTGTCATGGAGACACAAATCGGCACGTTTTTGGTTTATCAAGGGAACAAGGATTCTAGGTAGAAGGCAGGAAAATGAGTTTGGGGTACATACAAGAAATTATTGAATGGCATATCAGACTCGATGGGCCGAATGGCCTCATTCTGCTCCTTTTTTTCATGCTCATGTGGTGTTATGCTGTCAAGTATTCACTTTCTGAGATTGCAGCAGAGGCTGGATTTGATGCAAATTTGACTGGAAAGAGTCAGTGGGAATGTGGGACAGGTTTGGACGGCAGAATGGCTTATGGTTATTCATAATTATTATATCATTAAGTATGAAAAGAGGTGGTGAATTGATGCGAGGTAGCACAGGTTTAATATAATGGGTCCGACAATGAAGTAAAGATGACCCTTTGCATTTAGTGCCGTGCGGTCTGTGGTATGCTCATCCTCAGGAAATAGGGAAGCTACTGAGGATATTCTAGGCTGAGCTCGACTGATCTTTGCTGGACAGGAGAGTCAATGTTTATCGGGAACAGACAGGAGAGGGATGAGCAGAGACAATTGGACCAGCCATGAGCATTCTGAATGTGTTGTTATCTCAATCCACCCTCGATGCTGTTATAGAGATATACTGCTGCCCCGAACCCATGTATTGTTCCTTCAATCCACCCCTCGATGCTGTTACTGGGTAGGGGACCACCCCAATCCGTCAGACAGGATCGTTACAATGAGACAGGAGGAGACCATTCTGCCCCTCTAAGAAATTACACAGGAATATAGAATTAAGTAATTCAGATCGTTGAGTACATTGCACAGCCCAGGACGAGGCCATTCAAGCCGCCTGAACAGCTACACAGGAACAGGGAATATGTCACTAGCAGGAAATAGAGAGTAGAGAGAAATGTTTACTTTCAGCCTGCAAAGCTCTAACTGATGGAGTACCTCAGAGATCACTGTGGGGTTATCAATTATCTGCATCAAAGATCTGGAAGAAGGGGAGGGAATGGCTTGGAGCTCAATTAGCTCGTACACCAAAATGGTCTCCTCAAATTGAGATACTGAGTCTGCAATATGATTATAGACAGGGAAGCTTAGTGCGCAAACCTTCTGTAGAAATAACATAAGGTAAATTGTCTATTTTGGCATGAAGGATAAAACAATGGTAAACAATTTAAATGGAGAGAGATTGCAGTACTCTGTGATACAGGCGGTTTCTATGTTCCTGGGACATGAATCATGTGAAGTCAGTCTGCAGATGCAGCATGTGATTTGGAAGGTAAGTGGAATGATGCTGTTTTTGGCAAAAGGTTAAGGTTTAGTTGCAGGGATGTTTTACTGCATCTGTACAGGGCATTGCTGAGACCACATCTGATGCACTGTGCGCAGTTTTGATACCCTAACACTAAAATAAAAGGAAATAATTATTTTTGAAATTTTCAAAGAGGTTTCCCTTTTCTCATTCCTGGGATGCCGGCCTTTGGTAATGGGGGATAATCAGTTCCGATCTTAGCTGAGAAATAGTATTGAATTACCATGACTTTCAGAAAAGTGCATCAGCTGGATGCATATTATCTTTCGTCAGGGAGACTAACGCTAGAGAATAAATTTGAAGAAAAAAGATGTATTGATATCAATACACATACTATGAAGACACCTACCAATACTTACAAATTACACAGACACGTGTAAGCATGTCATCAAATTATAAAGTGGGGACATTTTTTGAGATTGAATGGAATTGTATACAAGAGCAATGACACACCTGCATATAATCCATAATCAGGTTTTCCAGAGAATTTTCCAGGAGATCGCACATGGTCCAGTTTGGTGTTCAGTTGACATTATGGTATGTTTCAACACAGAGAGGGAGAATATTGTTCCCTGCCTGAGAAGCAACAGCTGATTGATCCCTTTCTCTTACTTTGTTCCACCACTTAGCAAAGTGTCAGTCGATAAAATCCCTGAGTTATCTTTGCCACTTGTGATGGATTCCTGGTGAGGATTTATTGGAAACTCTCATATGCCTGAAACAAAGGGAATTCAGCCAAATCCAATTGTTCCAGAACAAAATCCCACAAACAGTAGCTTATTTGAACAGAACAACTTCAAAGGTAGAATAACATTTGGGGCACTCTGTCATTTTACCATTTGATTTGAGGACATCGTTCTGTGTCTTACATTTTTTTTTCTCGAAAATTACCTACTCTGAGACTGATATCATTAGCCACATCATTAAACTGGTTACATTTAAGATTGGTGTAACCAGTGGAGGAGTGGGACGGAAAAGGATACAGTGACCCTCCAACATTGGCTGGAACACAAATGAGAAATTTTCAAATGGCTGTCCAAGTAGAAAATCCCTCCCCAGAAGTTTGTGCTGCCTGGATGTTTACATTTATTCAAAGTTACATTTGTTGACATTTGACAGAAAAGTGAATGTAGAAAATGGTATACAGAGAGAAAACTGCTCGGGAGACCACAATCATATGACACATAATCGTTGTGCTTGGTGGAGTGGTGACAACGTGTCTAATGGCTCAGTCCTATGTTCCTATTTTCCATCCAACCACTCACAGCCCCTGCAAGGAGTAGTTGGAGGCCACTTGCTCCAAATACCTGATCCACAGTAACACAGCATCTCATTCAATTCCTCAAGACTGTCGCACACACACGGTTGAGTGTGGGTTGGAAAATGCTACTTGAAAATCCAGGCTGGGTTCGAAAGACGCCTCTAGTCTCTTTGCAGAGTGTTTCCTCTCTGCAACTTGTGCTTTATTTGTTGGTCATAATGTTGGTCGAGATTCACTGTGAACACAACCCCATATCTCATCCAGAAATGCTTTGCTCTTTCTGATTTCAACGTTCAATAACAGAACGTTCAGGAAAATTACAACCATTAACTTTGTGATTACATAATATGAGGACATAAGGAACCGGATCAGCTAGTTCGGACGATCTAGTCATTGTATACCATCATGGCTGATTTACTGTTGGCATTAGCTCATTTTTAATGCCCAATTCTTCACATCCCTTAGCTGTCTGACAGGTCAAAAATCCATCTAACTCCTCCTAAATTCCTTTCAGTGATGTAGCTCCCTTAACTCTCTAGCGCAGATAATTCCTGACATTAATTACCCGCTGTGAGAGGAAAACATTCCCTACATACATCATCACCGAATTGATATGAACGAGCGGTGAACACAGGGGCTCAGCAAACAGTGAATAGCTTTGATATCAAGTCAGTATTTGACTGAGGATGGCATCAGGACCACTCACTTATTTGAGCTGAATGGAAATCAGGTGTAACCTCCCACTTATCTGGGTTTTTCAGATCACAAAGAAAGATGCTTGTGGTCGGTGGCCTACATTCCTAACAGTTCCTGGATATCTCTGCAGGAGATCCTCAGGTTAGCCTCCTCAGTACAAACATCTTCAACTGCTACATCAATGTCTTTCCCCATCATAAGACCTGAAGTATGGATGACGACTGAAGATCACACAATATTCAAACATTCTCTGCCCCCTCAGCTCCTGAACCATCATGTGTCCATGTGCAGCAAGACCTGGACAGCATTCCGGTTTGTGCTGTTAAAGTGTCGCTAACATTCATGCAACAGCGCTGCCAGACACTGCACATTTCCACAGTTAATAGAGGAGCAGAAACCCAGGCTGGTTGCACACTGATATGTGGAAGCCATTGAGCCTGTGGAGGCTACTGAACATGAAGAGGGACAGCCCATTCAATCAATCTGCCTATTCCACAGGAAGAAAGGGGTCTGGTCTGTACATTGAGCTGTTAAAGAGGAACAGGCAGAGCCCAATCAGATCCTTAAACCTGTTCCATGAGACCACGAGATAGTTATACAGAAACGTATAACAGGGCGAGGATATAAACGTTTATACAGGGCGTCATTGGTACTCTACTATGACAAACCAATGAAACCGAGACTGCATTGATAGGGGGCTCCATGGTTCCATTGTTTGTAGAACGTGTGCTACCTTTCATGGTTTGCTGCCAGTGAGGAGGGAAACCAAATATATTGTGTGAAGTCTCAAGGAGGCATCTTCTAGCTCCGAGAAGTCACTCCCATGTGCTCAATGTAGGTGAGAAGTTGCTGGGAAGAGTTAACTCTTTTATAATGTAGGTACTGTTGCTGCTGTCGGGATTATGGATAGCATGACGTTGATTGCAGGATCACGCAACAATTGAACTGTATTAACGTTGGGAGAGCTTTTTTTTCAAAAGCCTGAACCTCTCTCTCTCTGTCTCTCTCTCTCTGTCTCTCTCTCTCTCTCTGTCTCTCTGTCTCTCTCTGTCTCTCTGTCTCTCTGTCTCTTTCTCTCTCTCTTTCTCTCTCTCTCTTTCTCTCTCTCTGTCTCTTTCTCTCTCTCTCTTTCTCTCTCTCTCTCTCTCTCTCTCTCTCTCTCTCTCTCTCTCTCCCTCTCTATCTATCTCTGTGAATTGAAATAGGTAGTGGGGGTGGTTGGATGGAATGTTCTCAGAGGCTCTTAAACTATCAAGAATCATGCAACCTGAGTGAAAAAAGCCATGGAATTTATCACCATAACAGTGTCTGTTTATAACATCATAAATGATTGTACATCCCCCTTAATGTTCAATGCAATCACCTTATTCTCTCACTGAGTTTCACTCACTAATCATGCTGCCATCATCCCAGGGATTAGCCTGGTGAGACTTGAGAGAAAGTCTATCCACAGTACCCCAAATACTGCCTCAACACACTCAGGGATGATCACAATAATCCTTTTCTCTCACTTCGACATCTCTGTTTCCTCCCTGTGTTATGAAACGCCATTATTTTTCTATGCACGACGACTGACATAGAATTTAAAAGTTCCTTATATATGTACGTCAGCACCAATAAAGCCAGCATCAGAGTTGCCTATGGAGATGTGCATCACACTCGTGGAGAACGTCAATGAGACCGAATACACCTAAAAGATGTAATCATCACCTACGTGAATGGAAATGAGATGTACAAACACGGGAAACAGATAGAGGAAGGGATCTATCTTGACTTTTGTTCTTCTCTCATACGATGTATGCAGCAGAGGCAGGTCAGCATGTTACGCCAATCTTAAACTGAGTGGCTGGTTCAGTTGTTCCACAGGACAGTAAAGAGTAAAACACATTGCTGTGGGTTTGTAGCGTTACAATACAGGATAAATTCTCCTGCTTAATTAAAACCAGCAACAGAGAAAAGATTTATCCAATGCAGTAATGTGTGATAATTCTATAGTCTAAGAACAATTTAAAGCAAAAATTAACAACTTTATTTCTTAAAGTGTTACAGAGAATAATAATCGAACGAATATTTACAACTTCTTCCTCTAAACTTTCTTTGACCCTCCCCCTCCACTATACGAGTCCGATAAGACTCCTAATTAAGATTTACAAAATAAAACTTCTTATCTCAAAACCAGGAAGCTTTCGGTCTTCTCCATATTCCTGTCAACTTTTTTTCTGGGGGATTCAGCTTTACTAGTTACTAATCAATGAATATACTTTTAAGGGAGCTATTTTTCAGGCAGTCTTTGCATACTGGTAGCTTGGCAGCTCTGCTCTCAACTGTTCAACCTTCCACAGTCTTGTACCTCCAAACTATTGGATTGTGTCATTGACTTTTAAGATTACTAATATATTACATTCAAACTTGATTGGAGGTGGGTCATTTGGTGTATAATTTAAACTGTTTGGCTGAATTTGTTTTTGTCTCAAGACAATGAGCTAAATGAGTTGTTCGACCAAATGTTAAGGTCTATCTATTTTTCAGAAGATTCTGTTCGCCAAGCTGGAAGTTTTTGCTGCAAACGTTTCGTCCACTGGCTAGGGGACATCATCAGTGCGTTTGTTGGAGCCTCCTGCGAAGCGCTGCTTTGATGTTTCTTCCGGTATTTATAGTGGTTTGTTCTTGCCGCTTCCGGGTGTCAGTTTCAGCTGTCCGTTGTAGTGGTTTGTATATGGGGTCCAGGTCGATGTGTCTGTTGATTGAGTTTGTGGATGAATGCCATGCTTCTAGGAATTCTCTGGCTGTTCTCTGTCTGGCTTGCCATATGACAGTAGTGTTTCCACAGTCGAATTCATGTTGCTGGTTGTCTGAGTGTAAGGCTACTAGGGATAGCTGGTCGTGTCGTTTGTGGCTAGCTGATGTTCATGGATGCGGATTGTTAGCTGTCTTCCTGTTTGTCCTATACAGTGTTTTGTGCAGTCCTTGTATGTTATTTTGTAAACTACGTTGGTTTGGCTTGTGCTGGGTATTGGGTCCTTTGTTCTAGTAAGTTGTGTTCTGAGCGTGGATGTTGGCTTGTGTGGCGTTATGAGTCCTAAGGGTCGCAGTAGTCTGGCTGTCAGTTCTGAGACGCTCCTGACGTATGGTAGGGTGGCTAGTCATTTTGGTTGTGGCATGTCCTCGTTCCGTGGTCTATCTCTTAGGCATCTGGTGATAAAGTTGCGTGGGTATCCGTTTTTGGCGAATACCTTGTATAGGTGTTCCTCTTCCTCTTTTCGCAGTTCTGGTGTACTGCAGTGTGTTTGGCTCTTTTGAATAGTGTCCTGATGCAGCTTCGTTTGTGTGTGTTGCGGTGGTTACTTTCATAGTTTAGGACATAGTCTGTGTGTGTTGGTTTCCTGTGTACCCTTGTGGTGAATTCTCCGTTGGGTGTTCTCTCTACTAACACGTCTAGGAATGGGAGTTGGCTATCCTTTTCCTCTTCTCTCGTGAATCGGATTCCTGTGAGTGTGGCGTTGATGATTCGTGTGTTTTTTCTATTTCTGTGTTTTTGATGATTACAAAGGTGTCATCGACATATCTGATCCAGAGTTTGGGTTGTATTTGTAGTAGGGCTGTATGTTCTAGCCATTGCATAACTGCCTCTGGTATGAGTCCCGAGATTGGTGATCCCATGGGTGTTCCGTTGATTTGTTCGTATATCTGATTGTTGAATGTAAAGTGTGTGGTGAGGCACAGGTCCAGTAGTTTGAGTATGCCGTCCTTGTTGATAGGTTCGGCCTCCTGTGTTCTGTTATGTGTGTTCAGTAGGTTGGCTATTGTTTCTCTGGCTAGGGTTTTGTCAATCGAAGTGAACAGTGCCGTCACGACGAATGTTACCATGGTTTCACACAAAAAACACACCGAATCGTCAACTCCACACGCACAGGAAACCGATTCACGAGAGAAGAGGAAAAGGATAGCTAACTCCCATTCCTAGACGTGTTAGTAGAGAGAACACCCAACGGAGAATTCACCACAAGGGTACACAGGAAACCAACTCACACAGACCAAGTCCTAAACTATGAAAGTAACCACCCCAACACACACAAACGAAGCTGCATCAGGACACTATTCAAAAGAGCCAAACACACTGCAGTACACCAGAACTGCGAAAAGAGGAAGAGGAACACCTATACAAGGTATTCGCCAAAAACGGATACCCACGCAACTTTATCACCAGATGCCTAAGAGATAGACCACGGAACGAGGACATGCCACAACCAAAACGACTAGCCACACTACCATACGTCAGGAGCGTCTCAGAACTGACAGCCAGACTACTGCGACCCTTAGGACTCATAACGCCACACAAGCCAACATCCACGCTCAGACAACAACTTACTAGAACAAAGGACCCAATACCCAGTACAAGCCAAACCAACGTAGTTTACAAAATACCATGCAAGGACTGCACAAAACACTATATAGGACAAACAGGAAGATAGCTAACAATCCGCATCCATGAACATCAGCTAGACACAAAAATACACGACCAGCTATCCCTAGTAGCCTTACACTCAGACAACCAGCAACATGAATTCGACTGGGAAAACACTACTGTCATAGGGCAAGCCAGACAGAGAACAGCCAGAGAATTCCTAGAAGCATGGCATTCATCCACAAGCTCCATCAACAGACACATCGACCTGGACCCCATTTACAAACCACTACAACGGACAGCTGAAACTAACACCCGGAAGCGGCAAGAACAAACCACTATAAATACCGGTAGAAACATCAAAGCAGCGCTTCGCAGGAGGCTCCAACAAACGCACTGATGATGTCCCCTAGCCAGGGGACGAAACATTTGCAGCAAAACCTTCCAGCTCGGCGAACAGAACAACAACGGACACCCGAGCTACAAATCTTCAATCAGACTTTCAACACTTACAGGCGAGAATCGCTGAGACAAGCCAGGAAATGGGAATCCTGCGCTAACCGCCTAAGCGCCACATATGAACAACTCCGTTTCCTCCACGAATGCTGAAAAAATCAAATCCTTCCACAATGTGTCAAGTACAGACCTCCAGTAAATAACCCACAAGCCACGGAAACAGCCAAGAAGAACGGATTCAGGACGGTCCAGGTAATGATCACAGACGCTCACAACCGACCGCACAAATACAAGCAAGAAATTGCGCGCCAAAAGTCGTTAATTTCAAAAACCACTAATCAGGAATGGACCCGGACCATAGAACAGGCTATCACTTCGCAAAAAAACGGCACTAAATGAAAAAATGGACAAACTCACACACAAAAAGGAGGACACTACCACACACAACTGGATTAAAAACCTCTCCCATAGACAGGTCACAGACATGGAAAGAACTATACTGGCCAAGGGACTCAAATACAACCACAGGGATGCCAACACAGCAGACTTACTAGCAGCACTAGAATGCATACTCAGGAACAATGGACTGACAGAAGAGACACAACAAACAATGAGACAAACGGTAGTACCCATGATGATAAGAAAACGACAAACACATAACCACAACACCAAGGAGAGGGAAGCACTGAAAGCACTGAAAAATGACAAGAACATAATCATACTACCGGCAGATAAAGGCAGAATGACGGTCATCCTAGATAAATCAGACTACATCAATAAAGCACAACAACTACTCGCGACACCAACACCTACCAAATGAAGGATTCCGACCCCACACCACAACTCACCAATAGAATAAACAACACACTAAGGAATCTTCAAAAAAACGGACAGGTAACCAAAGCGGACCTACAAAGAATGAAACCTGAAAGCAACAACACCCCCAGATTCTATGGACTTCCCAAAGTACACAAATCAGACATCCCACTCAGACCCAGAGTATCACTAGCAGGGACACCAGCATACAAACTGGCCAAAGAACGACAACAAAAACTGAAACACCTGGTCAGCAGATCCAAACACTCCATAAAATCAACACAGGAATTCTTGGACATCATCAGGAATACACACATAGACAAAGAAGAAACCATGGTATCATTCGACGTGACGGAACTGTTCACTTCAATTGACAAAACCCTAGCCAGAGAAACAAAGCCAACCTACTGGACACACATAACAGAACACAGGAGGCCGAACCTATCAACAAGGACGGCATACTTAAACTACTGGACCTGTGCCTCACCACACACTTTACATTCAACAATCAGATATACGAACAAATCAACGGAACACACATGGGATCACCAATCTCGGGACTCATACCAGAGGCAGTTATGCAATGGCTAGAACATACAGCCCTACCACAAATCCAACCCAAACTCTGGATCAGATATGTCGATGACACCTTTGTAATCATCAAAAACACAGAAATAGAAAAAACACACCGAATCATCAACGCCACACTCACAGGAATCCGATTCCCGAGAGAAGAGGAAAAGGATAGCTAACCCCCATTCCTAGACGTGTTAGTAGAGAGAACACCCAACGGAGAATTCACCACAAGGGTACACAGGAAACCAACTCACACAGACCAAGTCCTAAACTATGAAAGTAACCACCCAACACACACAAACGAAGCTGCATCAGGACACTATTCAAAAGAGCCAAACACACTGCAGTACACCAGAACTGCGAAAAGAGGAAGAGGAACAACTATACAAGGTATTCGCCAAAAACGGATACCCACGCAACTTTATCACCAGATGCCTAAGAGATAGACCACGGAACGAGGACATGCCACAACCAAAACGACTAGCCACACTACCATACGTCAGGAGCGTCTCAGAACTGACAGCCAGACTACTGCGACCCTTAGGACTCATAATGGCACTCAAGCCAACATCCACTCTCAGACAACAACTTACTAGAACAAAGGACCCAATACCCAGCACAAGCCAAACCAACGTAGTTTACAAAATAAAATGCAAGGACTGCACAAAACACTATATAGGACAAAAAGGAAGACAGCTAACAATCCGCATCCATGAACATCAGCTAGCCACAAAACGACACGACCAGCTATCCCTAGTAGCCTTACACTCAGACAACCAGCAACATGAATTCGACTGGGGAAACACTACTGTCATAGGGCAAGCCAGACAGAGAACAGCCAGAGAATTCCTGGAAGCATGGCATTCATCCACAAACTCCATCAACAGAAACATCGACCTGGACCCCATATACAAACCACTACAACGGACAGCTGAAACTGACACCCGGAAGCGGCAAGAACAAACCACTATAAATACCGGAAGAAACATCAAAGCAGCGCTTCGCAGGAGGCTCCAACAAACGCACTGATGATGTCCCCTAGCCAGTGGACGAAACGTTTGCAGCAAAAACTTCCAGCTCGGTAAACAGAACCACAACAACGGACACCCGAGCTACAAATCTTCAATCAGACTTTAAAGTTTTTAGAAGACTTGGTGCTGTCAGGTAGTTTAAAGGTGCAGTTCACCCACATGTTAATCAATGAAGTCACACGGAAACCTGACTAGGGAAGGTTGACACATTGACTTACCTAAATGACTTTAAGCAAGCAGATGGGTTTTTATCACAAATAATAATGTTTGCTTTTATATTCCACCACTTTCCTTTATGAGATACCAACAGACTATTATTCTGTGGCTCTAGATTATGAGTCAATAGCTTGACCACCATAAACTGTCTTCCTGCACGTGCAGAGAACCCGTCAAACATCCTGAAGAGCAATTATTTAGTGATGGACATGTGATTAGAAAGCACTTGAAACTGTTGCATCCAGATTGAACAAAGGCAAAAAAATCATGATTCATTCAGAAGTTGCACTGAGACTGCAGACGAGATTGAGATTTCATGATGGTGGTTTTGTACATGATTGTTTAGTGGGGAGGACATGGATATGTAAATCTGTGAAGGACAAAATGGATTATGGAGTTTGAGAACATTCTGTGTCCTTCTTGCATATCAATGAGTAATTTAAAAATAGTAGTTTGATAGTTATATTTTATAAGGAAAGGATTTTTTTTGTTTGGAAGTGAAGACATTGACTTGCACTTTCCAAAATTTATATATCATGAGCAGAAATTCAGTTCAACCCGGTTTAGTAGACAAATATAATGACTTACCAGGAACACCAACTACCGCAAGGATGGGATAGTAACAACCTTGACTAATCCAAAGGATATCCTGGATCCGTGATGCTAATGATATCCAAGGCCGAGAAAGCCAGTAAAGACCCCAGGATAAACTCCTATCCATTGTTGGAACATTCCAGTCTAAAGTTCTCAGATTCTGATCCACTGTTGGAACATTCCAGTCTAATGTTCTCAGATTCTGATCTCTCCTCCCTCTCTCTCTCGAGCTGCTGATCCCTATTAGTGCTGTCAGTGATGTTCCTACTCCCACTGTGGGATAGCACATTGAACAGAGCCCATTTATCTTTCAATGATGGAAACTCTTCACGCCATAATTAGGATCCACGGAGATTGATATTAATCACAGTCACTGAACAAATAGCTCCAGCTAACCCCTTTAACCCCTTTGAATTCAATATTGATTTTATTAAAATTCAAAAGAACTTTAAAGTTTAGACATTTGGCAAGGGATATGTGTGTGTGGGTGAACAGGAAGAAATATTTGAAATGGTAGATTGAATGTATGTAATCATTCAATTTGCCTTAGGTATGGCAGTAATGCCAAAGGATTGTCAGAACATAAACAAGTTTCTCCGTTTATAAATCGAAACATACAGTCTGTAACTACTGATCAGTGATGTGATTATAATGTCAGTAAAACATGTAGAGAACTTTTCTAGTCCATAATCTGCCAGAAAATTGCCTATGACAACATGAGTGATAACAGACAAATGGCATGGATAAATTAACAGAGAATATGATATGACACACAATTCAGATGGTTATTCAAGGATCAGAGACGGCAGGTGAGGGTCATGCTGTTAATATTATCGATGTCAATCAAATGCATTGAAGTAAATTTCACTGGATTTTAATTGCAGTGTGATTATGATATTGGGGCATGGCTGCTGTGACTGGATAGAGGGAACATGATATTTCCCAGCTATCTGTATTGGAATTTTATTCTTTATAAATCATATGGTGATCAAATTCCAGGATACATCTCCAATGAGGAATGAGGAGAGCCAATATTAACCATGCAACCAGAAGACACTGGAACAGAAATTTGGCCATTAGGCCCATTGAGCCTGCTCCGCCATTCCACGATGGCTGTTAAGCTTCTCCACCCCATTCTCCCACTTTCCACCGGTAACCCTTGATCCCCTTTATAGTCAAGAACCTATCTGTCTCACTCCTAAATATACTCAATGACCTGGACTCGACAGCCCTCTGTGGCAGTGAACTCCATCATTTCACCGCCCTCTGGCTGAAGAAGTTTCTCCTTATCATTTTTTGAAAATGTCTTCTCTTTACACTGTCCCTTCTTTTCAAGGTCATTTAGTATTCTGTAAGTTTCAGTTGATCTCCTAACATTCTTCTGAACTCTACCAAATACAGACCCAGAGCTCTGAAATATTTTTTATATGTTAAGCTTTTATTTCCTGGCACCATGCGCGGGAATCTCTTCCGAAAACGCTCCATGACCAGTGAATACTTCCTGAGATATGGGACCCAAAACTGCGCACAACAATCCGAATGTTGCATGACCAAAGCCTTGTAGAGCCTTAGGAGTACATCCCTGCTTTTATATCCAAGCGCTCTTGAAATAAATACCAACATTGTATTTGCCTTCTTAACTACTGACAACCTGCAAGTTTACTTTTCAAGACTTCTGGACTGGAACCAACTAGTCTTTTTGCACTTCAGATTTCTGAATTGGCTTGCTATTTAGAAAATACTCCATGTCTCTATTCATCCTGGCAAAATGCGTTCCCACACTGTCCCACGTTGTACTCCATCTCCCACTTGTTTGCTTACTCTCCAAACCTGTGAAAGTCCTTCAGCAGGTGAAAGTGAGGACCGCAGATGCTGGAGATCAGAGTCAAAAAGTGTTGTTACAGAAAAGCACAGCCCGTCTGGCAGCATCGGAGGAGCAGGAGATTCGACGTTTCAGGCATAAAGCCTTCATCAGGAATGTGGGGTGGGCGGAAGTGAGCAGAGAAATAAATGGGAGGGGCTGGTGCTGGGAGGAAGGTAGCTTGGAAGGTGACAGCTCAATGAAGGTAGGTGGTTACAGTGATAGGTCAGAATGAAAGGTGGACTGGATAGATGGGAAGGAAGATGGACAAGTAGGACAGTTCAAGAAGGCGGTCCTCAGTTGGACGGTTTGATCTCGAATAAGGTGGAGGGAGGGGAGATGAAGAAACTGGTGAAATTGTCCGTGATACTGTGTGTTTGCAGGGTCACAAGGCAGAAGATGATGCGTTCTTCCTTCAGATGTCAGGTGGCAAGAATCTGGCAGTGAAGGAGGCCAAAAACTTGTAAGACCTTGGCAGAGTAGGAGGGGGAGTTGAAGTATTCTGCCACAGGGCAATGGGGTTGTTTGATTTGGGTGTCCGAGAGAGTTCCCTGAACCGTTCTGCAAGTTGACGTCCTGTCTCGCCAATGTAGTGGAGACCAGGAGAAATGGACAGACTAAATGAGGTGTTTGGATGCACTGGATGTTGTCTGCCTGATGTGGAAGGATCCATTGGCGTCATGGGTGAACGTGAGGTGGGAGGTGTTGGCACAGCTTTCATACATTTTGCAATAGCAAGGGAAGGTGCGGGGAGTGGAAGGTGGAATGTTGGGGCCGCGTGGACCTAACGAGAGAGAGATTGTGAGGGAATGGTCTCAGCAGTTTGATGATAGGAATGGGAGGAAGTATATCTCTGGTGGTGCGTTCTGACTGTTGGCTGCAGAAATGGCGGAGAATGATACGTTGTATCCTGAGGTTGGTGGGATGGAAGGCAAGCACCAGATAGGTTCTAACTTGTTGCAGTTGGAAGGGTGTAGTTCAAGGGCAGAGGTGTGTGAAGTTGAGGAAATGTGCTAGAGCACCTTCCTGCAGCCGAACCTCCTCTTCAATGCTACCTGTCCCTTTATCTATTTTTGCACTGTTTGAAAGCTTAGCCAAAATGCCGTCAGTTCCTTCATATAGATAATGAATGCACAATGTGAAAAGTTGTGGTCCCACCACTGATTCTTGTGAAACACCACTTGTCACTGGCTGCCATCCTGAGAAGAACCCTTTGATCCCCACTCTCTGCTTTCTGTCAGACAGCCAAAGTTCTATCCATGCTGGCACCTTGCCTCTAACACCATGGGCCCATATCTTGCTCAACAGCCTCATGCATGGCACCTTGTCAAAGGATTCTCGAGGTGCAGATGGATAATATACATCGGTTCTCTTTGATCCAATATGCTCATTACTCCCTCACAGTATCCTAGCCGGTTTGTCAGGCATGACCTCCCCTTGATGAAACATGCTGACTCTGTCCTATTTTACCAAAGACCTCCAAGTATTCAGAAATCCCATTCTTCACGATGGATTCCATGATGTTACCCACATACAAAGTTAGGCTAATCAGTCTACAGTTTTACATCTTCTGCCTAACACCCTTATTAAACGGGGTGTCATGTTAGCAAGTATACAGCCACTTGGACTTTTCGAGGTTTTAGTCATTCCTGAAAGATTACCACTTCCATTTGCACTAACTCTTCAGCTATCTCTTGTTGTGTAGTCCAACTGGTCCAGCTGAGTTATCCACATTCATGCCATTCCGTTTTCTAACATGTTCTTCTCAGTGATGGCCACCGTATTCAGGACTGCCCTCTCACTCTCTTCAGTTCTGGGAAATTTCTCGTGTCTTCAACCGTGAAGACTGATGCAAATTTCCTCAGCTGTTTCTTTGATTCCCACTACTGGCTCTCCAGTATCATTTTCCTTTGGTCCATATTCACTTTTACTGTCTTTTGCACTTTATATATCTAAAGAATCTCTTACAGTTTCCTTTGTATTATTGATTAAGTTAGCCCCATATTTAACCTTCTCCCTCCTTATTTATTTTTTCTTGCCTTCTGTTGGCCACAATTCTCCAGCTTCCTCTGCCATTCACTGCTCTTTTTCTTATATGCAATCCCTGACTTCCCTTGTCAGCCCTGGTTGCCTCATCCTCCCTGTACCATGTCTCTATTACTCAGCATGAATCTCTGCAGTGTCTCCTGAATTAACCTTGGAATCTCCTGAAAATGCTGTTCCCCTGTCTTTCCTGCGAGACCCCTGTCCCGGTCAATTCTACCCAGCTTCTCCCTTATGTCTCCCCAGTTGCCTTTATTCAGCTGAAATACTGTTAACTCTGATTCTTTCTTCTCTCTCATATTGCAGAATAAATTCAACCATGTTCTGATCACTGCTTCTGAAGTTTTCCTTCATCTTAAGCTCCCTTAACTAGCCTGCGTCATTAAATCCAGTGTCACCTGTTCCCGAGTGGGCTCCACCACATGTTACTCCAAAAAGCCATCCTGTGGACTTTCCTCAAATTCCTTTTCTTGCGATTCACTACCAACCTGGTTTCTAATTCCACTTGCATATTGAAATCCTCTATGATCACTATAACTTTGCCTTTCCTACAGATCTTTACTATCTCCTGGTGTATCTTGTCCCCCAGCTCCTGACTACTCTTTGGAGGCCTGTGCATGTCTCCAACTGTGATTCTCTTTCCTTTGTGGTTCCTCAATTCTACCATGCAAATTCTACGCCATCTGACCTTCTTTATTTCTTACAATTGATTTAATTTCATTTGTTATTAAAAATGGAAATCCACTCCCTCTGACATCTACCTTTTCGATAGAATATATGTCCTTGAATATCCTGACCCCTTGCAGCCACTTCTCTGTGATGCCCATCACGTCATACCTGCCAAGTTCAATCTGTCCCACAAGCTCATTTACTCTATTCCTTATACTGCGTGCATTCAGATATAACCCCTTCAATCCTGTATTAACGGTTCCTCTTCTCATTGTCATTTGTTTGTCCAGTTTGCTTGAAGTTTGTTTGCATACACTTTCTATACACTGTCCTATTTGCATCTGTGCTGGAGATTTTAATAATCTCTCCTGAGCTCTGTACTCTTACCTCCTCTATGCTAATTAAACCCTATAACTGCACCCCCACCCCGCACTCACACACACTCCTAATCAGTTTAAAGATCTGTCTACAGCCTTAGTTAGGAATCACCCCGACTCTGGCCGCAGCACGGTTCAGACGAAAACTGTCCCATCGGAACAGGTCCTTTCTTCCTCAGTAATAAAATGTGTTTATTCAACACAAAATACAGGGACGAAAAACAAACATTTCTGTACATACAAAACCATGAAAACTACAAAGAGACAAGTTTATTAAAATACACTTACGATGTGGAGCTATATGAATTGAAATGTGAATTCCAAAACCATGGACGAGGTGTTCAAACTTCATTGGTCTTTATTTGACCCAAAGCTGAAATGTTGATTTCCCTCCTGTCAGGGTTCCCCCTCACTGAGATTCTCTCGCCCTGTCTCTCACACAGTGTCTAGAGGGACGTCAAGTTCCTGTTGGACAAGAATATTTAAATTAATTCACCTTCTCGCTGGAACCAATCTATTCTTCTTTTGGATCCTGCTCAGCCGTCAGCGATATTATTGGTGATAAATGATCTGGGATGATAGCATTGCGCTCACTGGGTACGGCACCAGACAAAGGGCTTGCAGTCTGTGGGAGTTTCTAAATATAATTTCTGTGCGTTTCTCCTCATGCTGTCTTCTGATATAACTTCACAGTCATCTGATACCTCTTGTTCTCACTCACTCTGTCACTCCGTTTTCTCTCCAGTCCTTTTCTCTCCCTTCACTCCCTTTTGCTCTGTTATTTTTTCTCTCTCTCAAGCACACGCACACAGACGCACACACTCTGTTCTCTCCGTTTTCAAATTGTGATGTTGGAGAGCTCGTCGGTGTACAATGGTCTAAATGGCCTCCTTCAGTGCTCTATTAATGTTGAAGCTCTCTGACCCACAATAAAGTCTTTAGGTGCCTGGGGCGAAAAGTTGGCCCTGCGAAGGACACAGTGAAGAATCATTCTTTATCTCTTCCTGTTGTCTGATATGCAGCGGCCTTGAAATATCTGTTCAAATAAAATAGATTGAAATTCGAGCCGTCGGGACGACGTTCACCAGATGATTTTGCTGTCAGGATTTAATAAGCAGTTCCCACATACAAAATATGGATTTGCTTGAAAGCAGCTCTTCCCTGTTGTGGTTCTGTGCGCCGAGCTGGGAATTTGTGTTGCAGACGTTTCGTCGCCTGTCTAGGTGACATCCTCAGTGCTTGGGAGCCTCCTGTGAAGCGCTTCTATTATTTATAGTGATTTGTATCTGCCGCTTCCGGTTGTCAGTTCCAGCTGTCTACTGCAGTGGCCGGTAAATTGTGTCCAGGTCAATGTGCTTATTGATTGAATCTGTGGATGAGTGTCATGCTTACAGGAGTTCCCTGGATGTTCTCTGTTTGGCTTGTCCTATAATAGTAGTGTTGTCCCAGTCGAACACATGTTGCTTGTCATCTGAGTGTGTGGCTACTAAGGATAGCTGGTCATGTCGTTTCCTGGCTAGTTGGTGTTCATGGATGCGGATCTTCTGTCTTCCTGTTTGTCCTATGTAGTGTTTTGTGGAGTCCTTGCATGGAATTTTGTACACTACATTTGTTTTTCTCATGCTGGATATTGGGTCCTTCGTCCTGGTGAGTTGTTGTCTGAGAGTGGCTGTTGGTTCATGTGCTGTTATGAGTCCTAGTGGTCGCAGTATTCTGGCTGTCAGTTCAGAAGTATTCCTGATGTATTGTAGTCCTTTAGGTTGCGGCATGTCCTCATTCCGTTGTCTTTCGTTTCGGCATCTGTTGATGAAATTGCGGAGGTATCCGTTTCATCATTTAGGACTTGGTCTGTGTGTATGGCTTTCCTGTATACCTTTGTGGTGAATTCTCCGTTCGGTGTTCTCTGTACCATCACGACTCGGAATGGGCATTGGTTGTCCTTTTCTTCCTCTCTAGTGAATCGGATTCCTGTGTGTGTGGCGTTGATGAACTGGTGTGTTCTTAATGATTACAAAGTTGTCATCCACATATCTGACCCAGAGTTTGGATTGAATTTGCGGTAAGACTGTTTGTTCTAATCTTTGCATTATCACTTCTGCTATGATTCCAGAGATGGATGAGCAAATTGGTATGCCGTTGATTTGTTCATATATTTGTTTGTTGAATGTGAAGTGTGCTGTGAGGCACAGGTCCAGTAGTTTGAGTATGCCGTCTTTGTTGATAGGTTCCCTGTCTTGTTGTCTGTTCTGAATGTCCAGCAGTTGGTTGTTGTTTCCCTGGCTCGGGTTTTGTCGATAGAGGTGAAGAGTGCCGTTACGTCGAATGAGACCATAGTTTCTTCCTTGTCTATGTGCATATCTCTGATGATGTCCAAGAATTCCTATGTTGACTGTGTAGAGTGTCTGGATCCGCTAATCTGGTGTTTCAGTTTCAGCTGAAGTTCTTTAGCCAGTTTGTGTGATGGTGTCCCTGGTAGTGATACTATGGGTCTGAGTGGGATGTCTGATTTGTGCACTTAGGTAGTCCATAGAATCTAGCGGTGTTGTTGCTTTCAGATTTCATTCTCTGTCGGTCAAGCCTGGTTATCTGTCAGTTTTTTTTTGTAGTTTCCCCAGTGTGTTGTTTATCCTCTTGGTGAGCTGTGGGGTGGGGTATAACTCCCTCTTTTGGTATCTGCACATAGCTGTTGCGCTTTTTGGATGTACTCTGCTTTGTTCAGAATGACCGTCATTCTTCCTTTATCTGCTGGTAGTATGATTATGTTCTTATGGTTTCTTAGTGCTTTTAGTGCTTCCCTCTCCTTGTTGTTGAGGTTATGTGTTTGTCTTTTCCTTGTTATCAGGGGTACAATACTTTGTCTCACTGTTTGTTGTGTCTCTTCTGTCAGTCCATTGTTTCTGAGTATGCATTCTAGTGCTACTAGGATGTCTGCTGTCTTGGTGTCCCTGTGGTTGTAGTTGAGACCCTTGGCCAGTATTGTTCTTTCCATGTCTGTGAGCTGTCTGTGGGAGAGATTTCTAACCCAAGAGTGGTTTGTGGTGTCCTCTCCGTTGTGTGTTAGTTTGGCCTTTTTTTTCTTTTAGTGCCGTCTTTTTTTGCGTTGTGTGGTTCTGTTCTGTCTTATGGTGACGGCCTGTTCTATGGTCCGGGTCCATTCCTGAATGAACGTTTTTAAAATTAACGGTTTTTGGAGCTCAATTTCTTGTCTATACTTGTGTAGTCTGTTGTGTGCGTCTGAAAACACACACCGGATTATCAACGCCACACTCACAGGATTTTGATGCACGAGAGAGAAAGAAAAGGACAACCAACTCACATTCTTAGATGTGATGGTACAGAGAACACCGAACGGAGAATTCACCACAAAGGTATACAGGAAAGCCACACACACAGACTAAGTCCTAAACTACGAAAGCAACCACCCCAACACACACAAAAGAAGTTGCATCAAGACCCTGTTCAAACGGCAAAAAAAAAACACTGCAGTACACCAGAATTGCAAAAAGAGGAAGAAGCACACAAAAACAATGTATGCGCCAAAAACGGATAACCCCACAATTTCCTCAACAGATGCCTAAGGGAAATACAACGGAATGAGGACATGCCACAACCCAAAGGAGTAGCCACACTACCATACATCAAAAACATTTCTGAACCGACAGCCTGACTATTGCGACCACTAGGACTCATAACAGCACACAAACCACAGCCCCTCTCAGACAACTCACCACGACGAAGGGCCCGATACCCAGCATGAGCAAAACCAATGTAGTGTACAAAATCCCATGCAAGGACTGCACAAAACACTACATAGGAGAAACAGGAAGACAGCTAACGGTTTCTATCCATGAACACCAACTAGCTAGGAAACGACATGACCAGCAATTCTTATTAGCCAAACACTCAGATGAAAGGCAACATGAGTTCAACAGGGACAACACTACTTTTATAGGACAAGCCAAACAGAGAACAGCCAGGGAATTCCTAGAGGCATGGCACTCATCCACAGATTCAATCAATAAGCACATCGACCTGGACCCAATATACTGACCACTGCAGCGGACAGCAAGAACTGACAACCGGAAGCGGCAGATACAAGTCATTATAAATGCCGGAGGAAACATCACAGAAGCGCTTCACAGGAGGCTCCCAAGCACTGAGGATGACACCTAGACAGGGGACGAAACGTCTGCAACACAATGTCCCAGCTCGGCGAACAGAACCACAACACCAAGACAATACAGCAGGCGGGTGAGCCTGGTAGCTCTGGTTGAGGGGAAGCATTGCTGAGGGCAGGGTAAGGCAAGGCAATAATTCTGTGAGCATTCAAGTCAGTTCAAAGTGAGTGCGTACAAACACCGAGGGAGCAGCCCAGAGGGACACTCTATGAGCTTGGTGTGTGTCCCTGAGCACGGTGTCCTTGCAGCAGCATTGCACTGAGAGTTTTCAGTGCACCCTGAGCTGCAGCATTGAAGTACAAAAGTGTTCTGTCAATGGGTCGGAGATGTGCTGGGACGGCATGATGAGGCTGGCATGTGACAGATGCCAGCATAGGTGGGTGTGGATTACATGCAGCTTCTGTCTGTGCAGTGTTACCCCAAGACGCGGGTGTCCAAGATAGAGTGCCGCAGGAGCGAGGGGCGAGATGGTGTCACCAGTTACCAGCTCTGACTTTCACGTCCAATTCTCCATATTGAGTTTTCTGCTGTGGGAGTGAGGGTTTGAAGCTGCAAGTTGATGAGGTTGTTGATCATCACTCATCATTCAGTCAACATCTTGCCACTCCTGCACTCAAATCCTGTTTTAAAGAGTAGTCCAGCACAGGAACAGACCCTTCATGCCAGCAAGCCCACACTGACACATGATGCCATTCTAAAGTTAATACGAAAGTTTTTGCTCCGACACCCTCTACTTCATTCTGTTCCCTGCTCACTCATATTTGTGCCAAGATCCCTCTTAAGCCTATATTAGCTCCTTCTCCTGTATCCGTGCATTGCAGGCACTTGCACGTTCTGTCTGGAAAAGCAAAAAAAAATCTTGCCGATCATATCTCCTGAACTTTCTCCCTTTTACCTAAAACCTACAGTCATGAGTAATTGATATTTCTACTTTGGGAAAAAAAGCTTCCAACTGTCCGTCTATTTATGCCTCTGATAATTTTGTAAATATCTATCAGGTAGCCCCATAGCCAATGATGCCCAGGTGCACACAAACCATGTTTGTTCAATTTCTCCTTCTGGCTAATACCCTCCAAACAAGGCAACATCCTGGTAAAACATTTCCATACCCTCTCTAACACTTCCACGTCATTTTGCCGGTGTGGCAAACAGTACTGTACACAATATTCTAAATGTGCCCGAACTAGGTTTCTCTATAGCTGCAATATGACCTGCCAATTTTCACACTGCATGCTCTGATGCATGTCTGCAAGTTTGCCATCAGTCTTCTTGATCACCCTGTCCACCCATGTTGCCACGTTCCTGGAACTGTGGAGCTGTACACCAAGATCCCTTCGGATGTCGATGTGGCCGGTAGTTTTTCCATCCACTTTATACTTATTTCCTACATTAGACCTTCTAAAACGCATCACGTCGCAACTGTCCAGATAAAGTTACATCTGCGTTTTCTCTGTCCAAGTCTGCAGCTGACCTATATCTTGCTGTATTCTCTGGCAATGATCCTCACAATCTGCAACTCTGACAATCTATTTACACATCTCCAGTCACAAAAACACTATTCCACCACTACTCTGTCTTCTATGACCGAGCAGGTCTCTATCCATGTTAGTAACTGACCGCTGATCCCATTTCACTTCACCTTCTGTATGAGCCTGCCAGAAGGAGTCATACCAAAGGCCTTGCTTAGGTCCAAACGGCCAACGTCCAACCTCATGCCCTCATCAATCAATTTTGGCTCCTCCTCTAAACAAACAATCAAGTTTTTGAGACAGGATATTGCCCACACAACTGTGTTTCCTGTTGCTATTAAGTCCATATTAGAATGCTGTTGGAGCTGTACACATTCAGACAAGTGATTATTACATCATATTCCTGACTTGAACCTTGGAGGTTAGCTTAGATTCCCTACGGTGTGGAAACAGGTCCTTCAGCCCAAAATGTCCACACCAACCGTCAGAAGAGTAACCCAACCAGACACATTGCCCTACCCTTTATTTAACCCAGACTAATTCACCGAACACTATGGGCAATTTAGTGTGGCGAATTCACCTGACCTGCGCATCTTTGGACTGTGGGAGGAAACCGGAGCACCCGGAGGAAACTAACTCAGACATGGGGGGAAGGTACAAACTCCACACAGACAGACACCCAAAGCCGGAATTGAACCTAGGACCTTGGTGCTGTGAGGCAGCAGTGCTAAGCACTGAGCTCTTGATGGTAACTGTACAGTGGGAGGTATGTCGGGCCGTGAGGGTTACTGTACAGTGGGAGGTATGTCGGGCCGTAATGGTTACTGTACAGTGGGAGGTGTGTCGGGGTGTGATGGTTACTGTGCAGTGAGGGCTATGTTGGGCCGTGATAGTTACCGTACATTGGGATGTATGACGGGCCGTGATGGTTACTGTACAGTGGGAGGTATGTCGGGCCGTGACGGTTACTGTACAGTGGGAGGTATGTCACACCGTGACGGTTACAGTACAGTGGGAGGTATGTTGGGCCGTGATAATTACTGTACAGTGGGGGCTATGTCAGGCCGTGATGGTTACTGTACTGTGGTAGGTATGTCAGGCCGTGATAGTTACTGTACAGTGGGAGGTGGGTCGGACCGTGATGGTTACTGTACCGTGGGAGGCATGTCACACCGTGATGGTTACTGTGCAGTGAGGGCTATGTCGGGCCGTGATGGTTACTGTACAGAGGGAGGTAGGTCGGGATGTGATGGTTAATGTACAGTGGGAGGTGCGTCGGTCCAGGAAGTTGCAGACTCCATGAGTTGTACAGAATATGATTCTGCTGCTGCTGATGGGCCATTGTACCTCATGGATGCATCGTCATTAGTTGCTTAATCTGTTTAAAGTCTGTACCATTCAGTACATGTCATGGTGAGGAGGGTCTGCAAAATTTGAAGTTTGCCCTTGCTCCCCATAAGGACTGTGCAGTGACCATTCTTACCGATATAGGACATGGAAGCGTATACCTGCAGCAAGCTGATTGGTGATGATGTGGTCAATTATATGGTTCCCTGTTATTGGCTCCCCATAACCCGCCACACAGCAGTCTAGCCGCCACAGGATCCAGCATCAATTAAGATTAGATTAGATTACCCACAGGATGGGAACAGGCCCTTCGACCCAATCAGTCCACACCAACCCTCCAAAGAGCAATCCACTACCATGGCCAATTCACCAGAGCTGCACATCTTTGGACTGTGGGAGGAAACCCACGCAGACACAGGGAGAATGTGCAAACTCCACAAAGACAGTTGCCTAAGGCTGGAATCAAACCTGGGTCCCTGGTGCTGTGAGGCAGCAGTGCTAACCACTGACCCACCACGCCAAACTATATTGACTATATGCCAAGGAGCTGCCCTCTTCTGCCTGGCTGTGCCCTTTCTCTGGGACAGAACCTACCAGAGAGGATGGTGATGTTGCCTGGGACATAGTCCTGTTCACATAATCTTGCTTTCCAGACAATATCTGATTGCTGCTTGATTAGTCTGTGGGAAATATGCAACAGGTCACTTTTACATTCTGTATAAAGAAGAGTTAATATCACTTTGTTTTTACATATTTTAAAAATAAACCAAATCATTGTTTTTCACTTGAAAGCAATTGAAGTGAACAATAATTGAATTACCAGAGCGCACACCTGACTTTTACAGTTCAGTGACTGTAGTAAACAGCCGATTCATGCTCAGTTCAGTGAACATGCCATCTTGCAGGCAGCAAAGCTGTTGGAAATGAAATTGAGAAAAAAACCTACATTCAGACACAGATTTATCGCCTTCACCACGACCTCCAAAACACTGACCATCTCCAAAATCTGTCCAGGGAGCTTCCAAACTGGAGCTGGGCAGTTACTCACACAATCCCTTACAATAGACTGGTTAGTGACATACCTGAACAACGGGGAGATGGGTTTGGCGCAGACTGATCAATGAACTAGCATATGGTGCTGGTCCAAATGCAGTTCAATATTTGTAGCAATGACCTGTAAACAACCGTGTCTTGCAAGTATATCCCTTCTGGTGCGCCACCTAAACTCTGTAATTCTGTGCCTTGGACCTAATCCTGAAAGAATGTGTTATAAAGGTGATGGGTTGCTGCAGCACATGGCATCTTACATTGAATCCCTCATAAACCACATCCAGTGTATGTTATCTCCACAATGTCAGTATCCAAACAGAATTGTGCAGCTCCATTGATGGCCGGCATCAGCCCAGCCCAACATTCTTGTGTGTGACTTGAACTGGAAATCTCTGTAAATGTTTGCAGCATTGTTTTAACCATTAACAGCAAAGTATTTTTACTGAAGGTCTGACATTCTTTCGTAATACCAACTTTTAGATTGTCCAATAAACACAACCCAACATCCCCCCCCAACTTTATTCAGTTCATTTTTATATAAAAAATGATGACAACAGTGCACAACTCACAGTATGGAGCATTGAAATGATGGGTCTCATTTCCACACCCAAGACCAAGTCATTATTAAGTACAAGGACTTTGAAAATAGAACACAGAACATTGAACATAAAACAGTACAGCACAGAACAGGCCATTCAGCCCACGATGTTGTGCCGACCATTGATCCTCATGTATGCATCCTCACATTTCTGTGACCATATGCATGTCCAGCAGTCTCTTAAATGTCCCCAATGACCTTGCTTCCACAACTGCTGCTGGCAACGCATTCCATGCTCTCACAACTCTCTGCGTAAATATCCCGCCTCTGACATTCCCTCCATACTTTCCTCCAACGTGCTTAAAACTATGATCCCTCGTGTTACCCATTTCTGCCCTTCAACTCTATCTATATCGGTCATTCTCTTGTATATCTCAATTAGGTCCCCTCTCCTCTTTCTTTTCTCCAATGAAAGAAAAGTCCAAGCTCAATCAACTTCTCTTCATAAGATAAGCCCTCCAGTGCAGGCAGCATCCTGGTAAACCTCCTCTGAACCCTCTCCAAAGCATCCACATCTTATATATAGTAGGGTGACCAGAACTGGACGCAGTATTCCAAGTGCAGTCTAACCAAAGTTTTATAGAGCTGCAACAAGATCTCACGACTCTTAAACTCAATCCCCCTGTTAATGAAAGCCAATACACCATATGCCAACAACCATTTCCACTTGGGTGGCCATTTTAAGGGATCTATGCATCTGAACACCAAGATCCGTCTGTTCCTCCACACCACCAAGAATCCTATCCTTAATCCTGTACTCAGCTTTCAAATTCGACCTTCCAAAATGCATTACCTCGCATTTATCAAGGTTGAACCCCCATCTGCCACCTCTCAGCCCATCTCTGCATCCTGTCAATGTCCCGCTGCAGCCTACAACATTTCTCTTCCGTCAATGACACCTCCAAACTTTGTGTCATCTGCAAACTTGCTGACCAGTCCTTCAATTTTATTAATGAGCTCATCCAAGTCATTAATAAAAATTATAAACAGTAGATGCCCAAGGACAGAGCCCTGTGGAACACCACTCACGACTGACTTCCAGGCAGAATATATTCCTTCTACTACCACTCGCTGCCTTCTGTAGACCAGCCAATTCTGTATCCAGGCAGCTAAGTTTCCCGGTGTCCCATTCCTCCTGACCTGCTGAGTGGGCCTACTATGGAGAACATTATCAAATGCCTTGCTGAAATCCATGTACAACACATCCACAGCTCTACTCTCATCATGACCTGCCCCTCACAAAGCCGTGTTGACTGCATTTAATCAAGCCATGCACTTCCAGATGGTCATAAATCCTATCTCTCAGAATCGTTTTTAACACGTTGCAGACGACAGATGTGAGACTTACTGGACTGTAATTGACGGGGATTACCCTATTTCCTTTCTTGAAATGAGGAATTACATTTGCTTCTCTACAGTCCTCAGGTACAACTCCAGTGGAGAGCGAGGATGCAAAGATCTTCACAAGCAGCGAAGCAATCACATTTGTCATTTACCAAAGCAGCCGAGGACAAATCTGATCCGGGCCTGGCGACTTGTCAATATTAATGTTGCTCTTCGGAGAGTCTGTGTGAATTTGTTGGGCGGAAGGGCCAGTTTCCACACTGTAAGCTAAAATGTGCTTTGAAAAGCAATTTGTCCGTCATCATTTTGACCCACAAAGCCTCATTTGAAGACTCTTCCTTTCAGCAGTAACTGACTTGTTAATTAATAATGCAGCACCACAACCTCTTTAACACCCTGGACTGTCCAGCCTACAGTTCCAGTACAACAGAGTATTGAGTTGTTAGCCCTGACCTAACTCAAACAGGTCTCTGTGATGGTAAAAATGTCACAACTCCACATGTCAACTCATTCCCTGATCAGATCTGTCAGCCTGTCTGATAATATTCCCAGCATTAACGTAAGCTGGAATATAATACGTGGAAAACAATGTACCTCCGAGTTCTTCAGTCGTTTCCTGTTCGTTATCAAGCTGCAGGAAAAGCACAGCAGGTCAGGCAGGATCCGAGGGGCAGTAGAGTCTTTGTTTCGGTCATAAAGTCTTCATCAGAAAGGCATTGATGCATTCCTTTATTTTTTCATTCCATGATTCGCAGAATGTTATGAACTGTACTTACTCAGGAAAGCAGCACTGTATATTGCACTGATATGGAAATCAGCCAATCAGTTGGTTGGACAGGGTGTAGAAAGGTTGAAGGGAAGTATACACTGATTGAATGAATTACAAACATAAGGATAGATAAATTCCCTGGGCCAGATGGGGTATACCCTTGGTTACTCCAGGATGTGACGGGAGAGATTGGCGTGCCTTTGGAGATGATCTTTGCGTCCTCACTGTCCACTGGAGCAGTGCCAGCCAGATGATTGGATGGTAACAAATGTCATTCCCTTGTTCAGGAAAGGGAATAAGGATAACTCTGGGAATGACCGAACAGTCAGTCTTACATCAGTAGTGGGCAAAGTATTGCAGACGTTTCTTTGAGAGTGTATTTACAATTATTTTGGAAATGACAGTTTGCTGAGAGATAGTCATCATGGCTTTGTGAGGAGCAGGTCATCTCTCAGAAACCTTATTGAATTCTTTGAAGATATAAAAAAAACACGTGAATGAAGGTAGACTAGTAGATGTGTTGAACAAGAATTTTAGCAAGGCATTCCCCATTATAGGGTCATTCAGAAGGTACGGAAGCATTGGGCGTATAGAAATTTGGCTCTCTGGATATGGGCGTGGCTGGCTCATAGAAGACAGAAGATGGTAGTTGATAGAAAGTATTCAGCCTGGATCTCAGTGACCAGTGGTGTTCCACAGAGATCGGCTCTGGGACCTGTGCTCTTTGTGATTGTTATCAATGACTTTGATGAGGAAGTGGACAAGTAGGTTAGTAAGTTTGCCGATGACACGGAGGTTGGTGGGGTTGTGGATAGTATGGAGGCCTACTGTAGGTTGCATCAGGATATTGACAGGATGCAGAGCTGGGCTGATAAGTGGCAGGTAGAGTTCAACCTGATAAAGTGTGAAGCAATTTATTTTGGAAGATTGCATTAACATAAAGAATACAGGGTTAAAGTCGTTAGACCAAGACTTCCAGTTTTGATGTAATTGTTACATTCACCTGAGTGTCAGCACAATATATGTGGTTATCTAGAACAGACAAGTTCAGTTATTAAAACGATTTTTTGCTTGCCGTTTGCTCGTGGTTTCTTCAGATGCATTCTGCTGGGTGGCCTATGAATTAGTATCTGAACATCCACAGACATGTATAATTTTATTTTGATAGTTTTGAATGAAGCTACATTTATTGGATATAGTTTCAGAGGGTTTACTGTGAGACACAAAATGCTGCAATAGACTGTCAATTGTAAACTTTGCCACCCAGTGTCTGGTCCAGGGTGCAGATGTACGGAGTCTGGGTAACGTGCCAGTTGTCATCACCATAAGTAACTTTTGCGATGTGATTCTGACACTCCGTGTCCATACATCTGCTCCCTGGGCCAGGCTGTGACTGAGGGTGAATTTGTAAGGCATGGTTCCTGGTCAGTCATTGGTATCTAATTTAGACAGAATTTGTACCTACACTGAGAGCAGTGATAGCCTGTTGGCTAATTTCCTCCTGCTCAAGGTGGATTCCAAATGGTTCGCTGTGAGGGAATGTTTCTATGACTGCCCTGACACAGGTTGGAAACTCTCTTCACAGATTCAGGACCAGGCCAATGGCTCTCTGAGTGCTACATGCAATTTTGAGGTCCAGTAGCACTGTACCTGAATTCACCTTTTTGGAATCCACTTTTAATGTCGATCATGATGTAAAGTGATTGGTTTACTGACCTGAACAATAGTCAGGAGATTGCCATGTTTGTGAATTGGGCAATAATAAGGTATGAGCTACAATTATTCAACTGAACAATAACTGAATTAATATATAAACATCGAACGACCTTTTATGATACAAAACTAAAGAATGCACATTTTGTTTTGTATCGATAAAGAACATGTCATCTGACTGTGCTGGTGATTGCAATTGCAAATTGAATCTCAGTATTCAAATGCATACATTATCGCTCTATCATTTGTAAATGGTTGACCTCTGACTGATTGAATATTCAGAGTGAGCAAATGATTGAAAAATTAAATAGAATTCTTACTCTTACACATTTAAATTTAATCAATCAATTTAATTTCTCGCCTGAAATGTGTGAGCTTCAGTAATTTGCCAACTATTATATTAGTTTTAAAATAATGATAGAAAAGGATAGACTAGATCTAAAAGTCGAAGTTCTAAATTGGAGAAAGGACAATTTTGACGGTATTAGGTAAGAACTTTCAAAAGCTGATGGTGGCAAATGTTCGTAGGTAAGCAAACGGCTAGAAAATGGGAAGCCTTCAGAAATTAGATAGCCGGAGTCCAGAGACGGTATATTCCTATTATGGTGAAAGGAAAGGCTGGTAGGTATAGAGAGTGCAGAATGACTAAAGAAATTGAGGGTCTGGTTAAGAATAAGAAGGAAGGTTATGACAAGTACAGGCAGGATAGATCGACTGAATCCTTAGAAGAGTATAAAGGCAAAAGGAGTATATTAAAGTGGGAAATCAGGAAGTCAAAACGGGAACATGAGAGAGCTTTGGAAAATAGAGTTAAGGAGAATCCAAAAGGATTTTACAAATACTTTGAGAACAAACGGGTGAACAAGAAGAGAATAGAGCCCTCAAAGATCAGCAAGGTGCCTTTATGTGGAGCCACGGGAGATGGGAGAGTTACTAAGCGAGTATTTTGTACCACTGTTTACTCAGGAAAAGGACATGGGAGATATAGATATCCGGAGAAATAGATGGTGACATCTTGGAAAATGTCCACATAACAGAGGAAGATGTGCGGGATGCCTTGAAATGCATAAAGGTGGAAAAATCCACAGGACCTGATAGATCAGGTGAAACTTGAAAGGGTTCAGAAAGGATTTACAAGGATGTTGCCAAGGTTGGAGGGTTTGAGTTATAGCTGGAGGTTGAACAAGCTGGGGCTGTTTTCACTAGAAAGTTGGAGACTGAGGGGTGACCTTATAGAGGTTTATAAAATCATGAGGGGCATGGATAGGGTAAATAAACAAGGCCTTTTCCCTGGGGTGGTGAAGTCCAGAACTAGAGGGCATAACTTTCAGTTGAGAAGGGAAAAATATAAAAGATATGTAAGGGGCATTTTTTTCACTCAAAGGGTTGTACGTGCGTGGAATGAACTGCCAGAGGAAGTGGTGGCTGTTAGTACAATTGCAACATTTAGATGGCGTCTGGATGGGTATATGAATAGAAAGTGTTTAGAGGGATGTGAGCTGAGTGCTGGCAGGTAGGACTAGGTTGGGTTGGGATATCTGGTCGGCATGGTCAAGTTGGACCGAAGGTTTTTTCCCCATGCTATACATCTCTTTGACCCTGTGACTGTAATTTAACATGCACTATCAAATAACTAAACCATTTATATTATCAAATTGTAGCAGACAATAAGTTGAAAACTTGCTATTTTTAGAATGAAAGATAAAGAATAAAGAATACTCCAACACAGGAACAGACCCTTCGGCCCTCTTAGCCTGTGCTGATCCAGATCCTCCTATTTTCTAAACCTGCCACCTCTTTTCTAAGGGTGTGTATCCCTCTGCTCCATGCCCATTCATGTTTCTGTCGAAATACATCTTAGATAACGCTATCGTTCCTGCCCCAACCAACTTCGCTGGCCACATGTTCCAGGCTGCTACTGCCCTATGTGTAAAGAACTTCCAACAGACATCTGCCCTAAACCTTTCCCCTCTCACTTTAAACTCATGACCCCGAGTAATTGAGTTCCACAATCTGGAGAAAAAGCTTCTTGCTATCCACCCTGTGTATATCTGTCTTGATTTTGTAGACCTCAACCTTTGTCTTGGTAATGAAAATAGTCATAATTAACTCAATACTTCTTCATAACCTGCACCGTCCATCCCAGGCAACATCCTGGTGAACCTAGTCTGAACCCTATTCAAAGCATCCACATCCTTTTGTTAATGTTGTGACCAGAACTATATGCAGTATTCCAAATGCGGCCTAACCAAAGTCCTATGAAACTGTACTCAACACCTGAACCAATGAAGGAAAGCATGCCATTTGCCACCTTGTCCACTTTACTGACCTGTGTTGGCATCTTCAGAAAACAATGGACCCGAACACCCAGATCTCGCTGTATGTCAATTTTCCCCAGGAAATTTCCGTTTATTGTAAAGTACACTCGTGAACTGGATCTTCCAAAATGCATCACCTCGCATTGGCAGAGATTGAACTCCACCTGCCATTTCTGTTCCCATCTCTCCAATGTATCTATATTCTGCTGTATTCTCTGATAGTTCCCTTCACTATCTGATACTCCAACAATCTTGGCAAACTTGCTAATCAGGCAAAAGATACCTTCTTCCAAATCATTGATATATATCACAAACAACAGTGGTCCCAGCACAGATCACTGTTGCACACCATTGGTCATAGATCTCCATTTAGAGAAATCCCCTTCCACTATTACTCACTGTCTTCTGTTGCTCAGCCAGTTTTCTATCCATCTAGCTAGAACACTCTGAAACCCATGCGACTTCAACATCTCCGTCAGCCGACCATGCGGAACCTAATAAAACGCCTTACTCAAGTCCCTCAGTATCTTCTCCAGCAGCTTCCCTATCAGGCTCACCAGTCTACAAATACCTGGACTATCTCCGCTATCCTTCTTAAACAAGGGGACAATATTAGCAATTGTCCATTCCTCTGGGACCTCACCCATGTTCACTTATCCTGCAAAGACATATGTTAAAGCTCCAGTTATTTCCACACTCATATCCCTCAATAACCTGTGGTTGATCTCATCCGGACTTGCGAGCTTGTCTACCTTAATACCTTTCAGCGTATCCAAAACTTCCTCCCTCTTTATGCCTACTTGACCCCGAGTACTCAGAGATCTATCCCTAACCTCAACATCCGTCACATCCCTCTCCTTGGTGAATACAGATGCAAAGTACTCGCTAAGAATCTTACCCATTTTCTCTGACTTCATGCATAACTTTCTTCCTTTGTCCATCTGTGGGCCAATCATTTCTCTAGTTACCCTCTGGATCCTGATATATGAAAAGAAGTCTTTGGGATTTTCCTCAACCCTGTTTGCTAACGATATCTCATGACCACTTTTAGCGACATTTCCTGTGAAATGTAGCTAGTGAAAAGAAAATAAACATTTGTTTGTGCGAGTGGGAACTCAGATCTTTTCAAAGTATTTTGTGCCAAAAAATATTTGAAAGCCGTCTCAGTGCAGATAAAACGCAAGAGAAGAAACCTCTTGGGAAGAGTAATTTTCAGCCACTGTCCCCCCCAAAGTACTTCTGAGGTAGAAAAGAGTGAGGGTTTGTAAAAAGGGCACAGCAATAACTATGGGAGGTCTGAACATGCAAATGGGCTCAATTAATCAACTGGACAGTGATATCCTTCAATAAAGATTCATAGAGTGTATTAGAGATTATTTCAGAGCGTAGGACGTCATGGAAACAACCAGACAATGGGGCAGCACGGTGGTTCAGTGGTAAGCACAGTACCAGGGTCCCAGGTTCGATTCCAGCCTCGGGGGACTGTCTGCCTGTAGTTTACACAATTCCCCTTCCTGTCTCCATGGGTTTCCCTCCAAAGTCCAAAGACGTGCAGGTCAGTTGAAGTGGCCATGCTAAATTGCTCATAGTGTTGGGTACATTACTCAGAGGGAAATGGGTCTGGGTGGTCTACTCTTCGGAGGGTCGGTGTGGACCTGTTGGGCCAAAGGACCTGTTTCCATACTATAGGGCATCTAATCTAATTTTGATTTGATATTATGTAACAAGGAAGGATTGGTGGATGAGTTTCGCCTTGGAAAGAGTGACCACAACATGCTGGAGTTCCACATTCAGATTGAAAGAGTCAAGACTGAGTCGAACATGAGAGATTTAGTATTAGGCAATGATAATTATACTGGCCTAAGGAAGTAATTGGCTGTGGTGATCTGGTGGGGGGGTGGGGCGGGGAGGAGCGAGGTGGTAGGGGGTGTAGAGAGAAAAGAACATTCAAAGGCAGGACAACTGAAGAAATTTGGCAAACAATTAGGGAGATGCTAAAGACCGAAGAGGAATTAATTACGAACAAAAATCATCCATATCTTTACAAGGAAATCAAGGATAACATGAAGGCAATGAAGGCAAATCCCAGGGCATACTGCACACGTTAGTCACACTGTGGAGGATTGGGCAAGTCAGTGCCCTCGTGGTGTTATCAGTAAATTCTTATGTGTTAAACCCAGATAATGCTCGAGTGACCTGGGTTCAAATCCTGCCACAGCAAGTGGCAAAGCTTAAATTCAAATCTGGAATTAAGAGACTGATGGTGGTTATGAATCGATTGCCAAGAAAAACTTACCTGGTTCACTCATGTCCTTTAGGAATGACGCTGCCATTCTACCATAGATTCACCACTCTCAGGCTGGAGACTTTTCTCCTTATCTCCGTTCTAAAGACTTTCTCTTGACTCCCAGGCTATGTCTTTAAGTCCTTTCTCTCCTAACAGTGGAAGCATCTTCCCAACATCTACTCTGACCAGGCAACCAGTATTCTACATGCTTCAATTAGATCCACCTTCATCCTAATAAACTCCAGCGAGTATAGACCCAGTGACCTCATATGTTAAGCTTTTAATTCCGAGGACCATTCTTATGAAGCTCCACTGAACATACTCCGGGTCGGTACATCCTTCCTGAGTTATGGGGCCGAAAACGGTACACAATACACCAAATGTGGTCAGACCAGAGTCTGATAGACCCTCAGAAATCCATCGCTGGAGTAATATTCAAGTCTTCTCAAAATAAATGCCATCACTGTATTTGCCTTTCTGACCAGATAAACCACCTGAAATAATAATCTTACGATGGACAATAATAAATTTACCATGGAGTTACAAAAATGAACAATGATTAAAGTATGCTAGGAAGTAGAAATTGAATCAATTCTTTTGATGTATATAAGATTTCAAACTCATTGTGCGGCAGATACACCACCTTCCTATCTACTGACTCAACTTGCACCATTACCTTGAGACAATCCTGGACTGGAACTCGCAACACTCTTTGTACTTCAGACTTCTGAATTTTCTCTCCAGATATGAAATAGTCCATGCCTCTCTTCTTCCTACTAAAGTGTATCACCGTGCACTTTCTCAGGTTGTACTCCCTCTGCCACTTCTTTGTCCACTCTCCTATTCTATTTACATCTTTCTGCAGCCTCCCTGCCTCATTAATTATACCTTTTTTTTTAGATTACTCACAGTGTGGAAACAGGCCCTTCAGCCCAACAAGTCCACACTGACCCGCCGAAGCGCAACCCACCCATACCCCTTACCTAACACTACGGGCAATTTAGCCTGGCCAATTCACCTGACCCGCACATCTTTGGAATGTGGGAGGAAACCGGAGCACCCGGAGGAAACCCACACAGACACGGGGAGAATGTGCAAACTCCACACAGTCAGTCGCCTGAGGTGGGAATTGAACCCAGGTCCCTGGTGCTGTGAGGCAGCAGTGCTAACCACTGTGCCACCGTGCCGCCTTTTAAAATTACCATGTAAAACCAACTGGTTCCTTTGTGTTTCACAACAGCTGGCGCAAATAGAGAGTATACTGCCGTGACTCGGATTCGAACCGAGGTGCCTGCGGTCACAACGTAGAGTACTAACCACTATACGATCACACCACCCCACACACAAGCACACCTGTCCGCATACCTACGTTTGCATCATCTAAAGGTCTCGCCAGAGTGCCCTCAGTTCCTTCATCTAGATTGTTCATGTACAAAGTAAACAGTTTTGGATCCCTCGCGGAACACCGGTTGTCATCAGCTGCTATCAAGAGAAGAACCCTTTTATTCCCACTCTACCTTCTGCCAGACAGTCAAGCTTCTGTACACACTAGTACCTTGTCTCTGACACCATGGAGCATTATCTTACTCAGCATCCTCCTGTGAAGCACCTTGTCAACGTCCTTCTTGAAGTGCAGATAGATAACATCCATTAGATCTCCTTGGTCTAACCTGCTTGTTACATCCTCAAACAATTCTAACAGATTCATTAGCATGAATCATTAGACGAAAACATACTGACTTCGCCCTACTTTACCATGCACTGGCAATTATTCAGAAATCTCATCCTTCACAATGGATTTGAGGAACTTACACACGACTGGGTTTAGGCTAATCAGTTTATAATTTTCAGCCTTTGGCCTTATTCCCCTTTTAAACAGGGTGTCAGCGAGATCCAAGATGGCGGCGACCAAGCAGAGCTGTGGCCAAGATTCAGGCAAAGTGGGGTATCCACCCTCACCTCACCTGTTAACTTGTTTAAACTAGGTTTTGCCCAGCAGCCTTGGCCATTCTACATCAAACTTTATCATTTGACGCTTTTCAAAATGGCCAAAGGCAAAGGCTCTCGCTGTTCACAACAGGCAGAGACCCCTGCCCACCCCACCTCCCCCCACCTCGCAGCAAGGCAGACGTCTGCGGCCGGCGTGGGGGACTCACCTGCAGAGGCGAGCCTGATCTCGGAACTTGTTACACTCCGAGAAAAGATTGATGAGCCCATTGAAGAGACTCAGTCCAGGTGGAAGTCAGTCTCGGTCATGCTGCAGAAACATGACGGAGAGATCGAGAAACTCGGGCAGCGTGTCTGAGATGCAGAGCAATGGACCACGGCCTCCGAGAACACTGCTGAGTTATCCATGGGTCAGCTCTGGGCTCTGTAAAATCGAGTCCCGACCTTAGAGGAACATATTGACGATCTCAAAAGTCGAGGTCATCGGAAAAATATTCGGTTACTGGGCCTTCCCGAACGGGAAGAGGAAGCCCAGCATTTTGCTTTCCTGAAGCAATGGCTCCCACAGCTGCTGAAACTGGAGTCGGAGCTGGGCCGGGTGCGCGTTGAACGGGACCACCGGGTTGCTGTGCGCCGGCGACGGTCGGACCAGCGCCCCGCCCAGTCCAAGTTCAACTTCAACATTACAGGGAAAAACAGATGCTGCTCGAGTCCTCAAGTGCTGGGGAAGGATCCCCATGTCATGATATACAAGGGCTCCAGGATAATGTGGTCTGAAAGAGGAAGGCATTTGATGAGGCGAAGATGGTGTGGTGGGGGGGGGGGTGGGGGTGGCGGGGGCTGGTGGTTTAGCTCCCACCCTTTTAACCTCTGTCTTATAAGGTATTGGAATTTATTTATTCTACTTTGTAATGCCTGGGCCGAGTACATGGTTCTGGCTGGGTAATGTTGTGGCGGGATTATTGGAAGCTAGTCATGCCCCTTGTGAACAAGGGGGAAAGTCTTCTTTTAATATGTTTTATGCCATTTGTTTTTAGGAGTAGTTCTCAGTTGTTTTAATTTCGCTGCTTAAAGAGTGTTTTCACGTATTAATCGTTTTTGGTTTAACGTCAATGTCTTTTGGGTGGGGTTATTCTTCCTGCGGGGTCTCGGGCTTGCTTGGACGATCATGGCGAGCCATTCTTTTAGGTGGTGCACCGGGAATGTCAAGGAGAGCTACTCACTAATCAAAAGGCAAAATATACTATCAAGTCTTAAAAGAAAAGTGTGGATGCAGCATTTCTACTGTAGAAGCATTTACTTCATAAGGAGCATTCGAGGCTGAAAAAGGATGGATTTGGCCAGGGGTTCTTTTCATCTTTCAGCTCAAAAAGTAGGGGAGTAGCCATTCTTAATCAGACGAAATTTCCCGTCCAAATGCTCAGCCAATAAAAGATGAGTCTGGATGGTATATAATGGCTAAAACCTTAATATATGGAGAAGAATATGGGATTTTGAATCTCTATTGCACCCCCCCCCTCTCCCCCGATGCACCCTTTTAAATTTGTGCTGGAAACGTTCTCCAGGTTGATGGCTCTCGGGGTGCACCACACAATTATAGGGAGAGATTGTAATTGTATCATCAAACCAGGGGTGGACAGAATACCTAAGATCTCTGCAGGCGTATCTTTGATATCTAGGCAATTGGCGGATCTGAGTAGGGAGTTGGAGCTAGTAGATGTGTGGAGGTGTCTTCACCCTGAGGGTGAAGACTTCAAATATGGTGAACCAAAAGACGGAATCATTTTATAGAACATTGCACACATTTTGGAACTACATTGACACAGATATATCAGTCATATTGTTCAGGGCCTTTGCTTAGAGGTGGGGATGGTTCTGGTTGGATCAGGGGCTCCTGGAAGGAGGAATCCTGTATCAATACGGGTTCTGTTATGACTTGATATAATTTTTTAAAACATATGTATGTAATTATTTATTTAGTTATTTATTTATTTTATTTTCTCCTTTTGTTTAGTTTTAGTAATGTAGGATATCCTATTTTATGGTTTGCTAATTTGGAGAATAGATTAGTAATTTGTTTTAAATTCTATATTGGGGCTGTTATTATATTGTAAAGCAGAATACACTAGTTTTTACTCTTTTTGTAATTTTGTAAAAAAAATTCAAAAATCTTCTTTTCATTAAAAACAAACAGGGTGTCACGTTCACAATATTCTCGTCTTTTGCCACCCTCCCTGATTCCAATGATTTGTGAAATATCACCATTAATGTCTCCATCCAGCTTATTTACCCATTTAGTTTTTCGAGCAATTTCTCCTAATCAGCTCTGCCTCCTCACTCTCTTGAATTTTCCAGATATTATTCATGTCTTCCGCCGTGAAATCTGACGTGAAATAATTATTCAGTTTCTCATCTATTATTTGTTCCACACTACTATCATTCCAGCGTAATTTTCCAGTGCCCCAATATCCACTTCTGCTTCCCGTTTTTGCCCTTAATATCTCTAAAGAGACTCTTTCAGTCATCCTTTATATCACTGGATAGCTTAACCTCATATTTAATCATCTCCCTCCTTATCTCTTGTTTTGTTGCCCTCTGTTCCTCTTTGTAAGCTTCCTAATCCTTTGGTTTTCCACTGCCATTTACCATGTTATCTGCTTTCTCTTTTTCTTTTACACGAGCCATGCATTCCCCAGTTATCTGTGGATGCCTCATCCTCCCTGTACAATGCATCTACTACCTCGGGATGAATCTCTGCTGTGACTCCTAAATTGCTTCGAGAAACTGCCGCCATTACTGTTCCATTGTCTTTCCATGTCTTTGTCGGTGCCTTTGTACAGCTGTAATATTAACTCCAATTCTACTTTCTACCTCTCAAATTGAAATTTAGGTTCAATCATATGAGGATCACTGCCTCCAAAGGGTTTCTTCACCTTCAGCTTCCTTCTCATTTCTGCCTCATTGCTCAACTCTAAATCGGGTATTGTCCATTCCCTTGTTGCCTTCACCATAAGCTGCTCCAAAAAGCCATCTCGAAGACATTCCTCAAATTCCTTTCTTTTCAAACCACCACCAGTCTGATTTTCCCAATACACCAGCATATTGAAATCCTCCCACTCACTCTAACTTTGCCTTTCCTATATATATTTTCTATCTCCTGGTCTATCATGTGCCCCATCCCCTGACTACAATTCAAAGGCCAGTACATTGCTCCACCTATGGTTTTACACCTTTGTCGTTCCTCAATTCTGCCCACCCACATTCCACGCCATCTGACCCTACTTTGAGTAATGGGAACTGAGTGATGTGACTGAAAAACACTTTAGCTTTGTCTCAAATTTATAGTTTAGACATGGAATAAAAGTATTTCATTTTAAATTACTTTGAAATGTCGCCACAGTACGTTTCTTTGACCAAATAGTCCGTCTGTATTAGGGAAGAATACAAACTGTTTAAATTGTTAGAGAAGGAAGATAGGAAGAGGGCACGACTCGATAAAGAGATATAGGTTGGAACAAGTGAACAGGCAAGTAATGGTGTATGGAACATAGTAGGAAAAATGTGTCTGTGCTCAAAGATATTGGCGGGTTGAATGAAAACTTAGTGTATTATTTCAGTGGAGAGATTTGCTTTAGGCACTGCTGAACCAGGCACCTGGGTTACAAAATAAAAACTTTACGGATTCATCAAATTTTTAGGGAGGTAAGATAAATGTTGAAACTTTATGAAACAGAATACATTTAAAAATACGGGCAATTTTCTACAGATCTACAAGGTAGTGGTCTAACCACATCGAGAGACAGATGGCCACATTGATATGAAATTATATCCATAGAAGATTTACTCAGCTGACTCCTGGCATTTATTTATGGAGGAAATCTTGAATTGACTGGACCAGGATCTTCTGGGCTTTAGGCGAACAACACGTGATCTTGTTTAATCCCAGAATATTCCAAGTTGTCTTTCAAGCTGAATTCTGAAACAATATTTCAGCTTGTGTGAGAGATTCCTATGAGTGGATGGATTATAAAACTAAAGAATATCTCTGTTAAGAAGATAATGATTTGGTGTAATCATCTCATTGTGTTGTGTCTTTGTGGAATTCTCTTCCCAGATAGCAATGGAGAATAAGTTATTGAATATTCCTAAGGCAGAGGCAGGCAGATTCTTGACTAAGAATGACGCACTAACATTGTAAGGGCAAAGAAGGAAAGTGTGATTGAGGTCACAATCATATCATCCACGACCTTATCGCATGTCGGAGCTGTTTTTATTCCTTACTCGATGCTAGTTTCTACATTTCTGTTGTCTTTAGATACTGAAAAAAATTATGACACGATTGTCATGAACATGAAGACTTTTCCTTTCAGATGATTGGGCACAGCTTTCCATATGTGACTTTTAAACTGAACTCAAAAGCACTCAGGAAAGATTCATAATGTTGTCGCGAGGTCAAGAGCATAGTACAAAGGGAAAGCCACGCTTGAAACTGCTTTAGAATCAGATTATGTGGAATGAATGACTTTAATACAGTAGATTCCTTTCAGTTGTTCTTGTGAGGTGTGCTTCATTACCAAGGCCATCATTCTGTTGCCTGTGTTTAATTTCTATTCAGAATATGGTGATAAACCCCAGGGGTTCTTGTGATGCAGGAACACTAACAGGAATGTTACAAATAAAGAAACGGGGTTCTTAACAATTTGATAGTGAAGGCAGAATGATATAGCTTCAAATCCTGTGTGCCCTTGCAGATTGTATTACTCACTATTTGATGCCCACAACCTATGGAAATAGTGAGACTTCATTCTCTGTTTCCAACAATTAAAATAATACACCCATATAGCATAGAAACAGGCTTATCAGCCCAATACATCTATGACAGCCAGAAAACACCAAACTAAATTATTTCTAGTTTCAGGTCAGTGTCTGTGACCTGAGCTTTTGTTCTTTCAGTACATGCACGATATGGTTTCATATAAATAGATCACATAACTTCAACGACAGCGATGAACTCATCGGATCAATAAGATGTCCTCATTGTTTAATAATTGTTGTAAAATCGAATTGTCTTTTAAGTTCAATTTGAGATTTTAATGCAGCTAGACCAGAATTAATTGCCCTTGAGACGTTCCAGTCCAGTTGGGGTTGGCTATTGAGAGGGAGTGCCAGGTGCGCATCTCATGTGTTGGTTTAACAGTGAGTAAATATTACTGCTGGTGGATGGAGTGTTACACAAGCCGCCATACTGTGATTGGAAGCTCCCTGGAAAACGCACTCTTTGTCAAAATGTCATAAGGAATTTAGTATTCTTCAGAGAAATAGCGATCGTACACGAGAAGTCTATATAATAATGAAGCAAAGCCTGTTTCTATGTTATGGGTGTCCTTAAAATAATGGGGTCAAATAGCTGAAATAATGCTGATGCCATCATTGGACAATTCTTGCACTGAGCATGTGAATTAACATGGATGTTTTCAGAGACGTCTGGACTGTCCTAGTTGGAGTAAGTACTGATACCACATGGGATGTTGCAGGTTTGTAATCTCGCCGCTTACTGAGCACAGTTCGATGGAACAAACCAACAAGTCTCTTTGGTTGCTGCTTCAGAATACATCAGAGCTTTCATGGCTGCCACCACAAGAAATCATGTAATAAAGACAAGGCCATTGAGTCTGCACCATTCAATGCTGATACAAGTGCTTTATAAAGTTTGTGACCTTTCCTTCCTTATCCACCCTCTCAGGCAATGCATTCTAGACACAAACCATCGTCCAGATTCAAAACAGATTCAAAAAATCCTTTGTTAGTGTCTTGCCTTTCAATTTAAACTTGTTCTCCTTTATTTTTGACCCTATGGCAAAGGGGAACAGCTGCTGACTATTCACTCTGCTCGTTCCTCTCATGCTCTAGTACACCTCTAACAGGTTCAGTGTCCTCCCACAATGCACACAGGTTCAGTATATGGAACATGCTAAATTATCCGACATGTGCTGCTGGGTGTGATAGGAATTGGAGACCCAGGGAGAGGGTAGGGGGCGGGTTAGCCATGGGAAATGCAGGAATGGTGTATGAGGTGGTTCTGGGTGCTATGCTCTGCAGAGGGTCAGTGTGGACTCGATGGGCCAATGTCCCATAAAATAACAACAAATAAAGATTAAATCAAACAAAGTAAAATACTGAGATGCTGAAACAACAACAAAAAATACAGAGTGCTGCGGAAACGAAGCAGGTTTGGTAGCCTTTGTCGAGAGAAAATCACAGTTATCATTTTGAGTCCACTCACCATGCATCAGATGGGGAAGCAGCTGGGAAATACTGTAATGTGTGTTGAAGGATTGCGTTGAATATGTGCAGAAATAGGGACGTAGAAAAAAATAAACAAAGGGACTGTGGATAATCAGCTTGTATGGAAATAAATTGTGAGAACATTTTCATTTATTGTTCACCTTTTCCTATATTTCTGAGTATCATGCCCATGTTGGTATTTCATATTTCAGGGACAGCACAGAAATGTAACAGTTTATCAGCCAGGTATAGGAACAGAGGAGAGATAGGCATTTTATACATTAGTGGGTGTGCCATATATGTAAGTATTGACTTGCACCTGACATTAGAAAATCAGTATAGGTTCTCTGGATGGTTTTCTTGGATTTGTGTTGTCAGCTGTCCCCATTCAGGGGGACCAAAGAACCTGGTTTTCCTATTCTGTGCAAGGTACGGGGACAGATTTTACAGTGTTTCTGGGTCTTCGGAGACTGCGTAGGGTGAACCAGGGCACTGCACTATCATTTCTGAGATTTGCACAAATATTTCCCAATGATGTACCTTTCCAATTCTCATCAACAATTTTGATTCAGGAACTTGCCAGGCAGGAATGGGGGCCTTATCCATTATGCCAAAGTTCCATCCTCTCACGCATTTACGAGGTGACAGAGGTCATCTCTGTCCAGTGAGATGAACACATTGATTCTGTCAAACAAAAGAAACAAAAGAAAATCTTTTGGAAATATTAAAGAACAGGGTGACTGGAAAATTGGGGAACTTCAGAAAATGTAAAATTAGTAAAACTGAAGTACTGGAAAAAACTTATTGAGTTGAATGTTGGTAAGCTGCTGGACCAGATGAGTGATGAATTTAGAGGGATATAGAGATAGGGTTGTAGAATTGAGCTTGCTGGATACCTCTTTTCGGAGCTGGTGCAGACACAATAGATCAATAGCATCCCTTTTTCCTGCCTTTTCCTTAATAATATGAGGGAGGTCAAAGTTCCATTTTCTTCAGGTACCCTGATAACATCATCTGTCAAATACTGCCTTGTTATCAAGGCCAGTCATTCTTTCTTGGTGTTCATATATTTTGTTGATGTCAAAAGGTCGCGGTGAATGTGTGTGGTGTGTTACCTTCTCACAGAGGGGAGTGACCGTCGGCACGAGAGGATTTTGTGATCACTATCTGGGTCCAGTATGGTGGAATTATTCACTTTATATCTAGGTCTACACCACGACCAATAGATGGAACCAAAAAACTTCTGTAAAGAGAGAGGAAGGGACTGTTTCACAGTAACACGCACTCTTTTTGGAAGAACGTTTTCTAATCCACACCAAATCATTCTGACTGTATTCAGGGGCTGAATGGTCACCTCGGTTTCTGTGCACCAGGTAGTAGGAGCAAGTGATCTCCAACTGCTCTTGAGTAGCAGATTGAGGGGCTGAATAGAGTGGGGCAAAATAGATCTGAGAAACAGGTGTTGGTCCCTGCCCCACCAGGAATTAATATTGTGATTGATCAGATTGCGGTCCCAGTGCCACGTTCCCAACTGCAGATCATTATCTTTGAGTCACTTTCCCGTCAAATATTTAACTAAAACATCTTTGAGTAAATGCAAAAATGGTACCACAAACCTGTGGGGCAGAGAATTCCCACTCAAATAGCCTTTTGAGAATTCCTCCTTATCCCTGTTCCTACCAAGGTTAGAGAGTCATTGTTTCTGTTTCTAGACCCATTCCTCCAGAGGTCACGACAAATTATCAATGTAACGAAGTGTGTGATATTGCAAAAGATATGTGTCTCAGACTGGGTAATGTTCAGCGTTAGGAACAAGTCAGGTAAGTTTCCTCAATTTTTTAAAAAAAATCTAATCTAAAGCCTAGCATCTTTACTCGAATTACATAAATGGATACATAAATGAGATACAATTTGGACATTGACAGTATGTTAATCAACATGTATTTTCTATAAATCTGAGACATAGAAACATGCACACACACACACACACACACACACACACACACACACACACATATACACACACACGTCTGAAGGCAGAACAGGAAAAACTGAAACTCAACAGAACGCTTTCCAATACACACCAAATCATGTCTGACTGCATTCAGGGGCTGAATGGTCACCTCGGTTTCTGTGCACCAGGTCGTAGGAGCAAAACGTTCTTTGCTTTGTCCAAATAACAGTTAATTTCATGAGAAAAGCAAAACTGAAAATGTTTCAATTGTTATTCTGCCCCTGAAGTTATTATATCTCACAGAAGCTGCTAACATTGGAATTTCTCCTGGAACAATTTGATTTGGCTGAAATCCCTTTGCTGTAGTCAGTGGAGAGATCCCAATGAAGCCTCAGCAGGAACCCTCAAAGAGTGCTAAAGATGGCTGATTGGTTTTCAGCTCTCATATGTCGCTGTAGAGAAGCACACGTAGAGATGGAGCTATGGCTGTTTGCTTCTCCGCCAGGTTATATTTTCTCCCTCTCTGATCGGAAACATGCATTAATGTGACCCGAACACCAACCTGGTTTATATCAGGTCTGGTTAAGCATTCCCCTGATTGCATGATTTCATCCCTGTTATCTGCTCCATTTTGAAATCATTTGTAGTTTATAATTTGAAGGCATGTTTATATGTGTTTGCATAATTTTTGTACAATAAATTTATGTCTTCATAGTACTTATATTAAAATGAATATGTTGTTTTCTAAAACTGAATCCTTAGTTTTATTCTCTCATCCATTAGCTACGCCCCAATAAACTCTCCTCACGGGATATATGGTTCAATATGAACATCTCTCATTCTCAGGCGTGAAGTGCTCTGACCTTGTAGAGGCCATGAGGGGCATGGAGGCGGGGAACAGCCAAGGTTATTTCCCAAGGCCGGACGAGTCCAAACCAGAGGGTACAGATTTAAGGAGGAAAAAGCAAGATTATAAAGATACGTGAAGGGTAACATTTTTATGCAGTGGGTAATTTGTGTATGGAATGAGCTAGTAGCGTAAGTGGTGGAGGCTGGGACAATAACAACATTTAAGAGACAATGAATGATGTGTGAATAAGAAGGGTTTACAGCACTATGGGTCTAATGTTGGCAAATGGTACTCCATCAGATTGGAATATCTAGTCGGTGCAGATGAGCTGGACTGAAGGGTCTGTTTCCTTGCTGTATGACACTATGATTCCATCTGGCCTTCATTCTCGCAAAGAGTAAAGTGAAACATCTGTAAAAAGCTTCTAAAACAATTGCATATTTTTCTTTCAGTATAGTGTTTCATTACTACACACAATATATCCGATATAGTCTCAGCATTGTCTTGTACACATGCAGTAAAACATCCCGATGATTATACCCGGTAGCCTTTGCATGAAACAGCATCATTCGCTGCACTTTCCTAATCACTTGCTGAATCTGCTGACTAGCTTTATGTGGCTCATGTACCAGGCCGTCCAAATCCCTCAGTACCAATGAGCTCATCGATGTTTCTCCATTTAAGTAGGTTACTGTTATTGTATCCTTTTAACACAACACTGACTTCCCTTAACCCACATTATACTGTTTTCTGCCAAATATTTGCTCACTGACGTCCTCTCTCTGTATCCCATTGCAGAGTCTCCATGTACAGTTAAATGACTATCTTGATGAATGAGCTAATTGAGCTCCAAGCCAATCAGTCCTCTCATCCAAGTCATTGGTATAGATTGTAAATAGTTGATAATCTCACTCTGATCCCTGAGACACTCCACCAAGTTACAACTTTACAACCTGATAATAATCATCTATCCCGAATGTTTATTCCCAGATAGTTAACCAGGTTTCTTCTGTTGCTGGCCGAAAGCTGGAAAGGTTGGATGGCCTCATCTTACATTGTGTAATGTACTTAGCGGGCTGCATGACTTCAATCTATTCCTGCATAACTCCTTTGAGGGCAGAATGGTCTCCTCCTGTCTCATTATCATGATGCTGACTGGCTGAATGCAATCTTTCTTTACCCCTGTAACATCATGGAGTGTTTGAGAGAACAACATATGGGTTAGGAGGAACAGCTGGCCATTCAGCCCCTCGCACCTGCTGCACCATTCAGAATATGCATTGTTGACGTGATTGTAACTAAACATCACTTTCCTGTCTGTTCCTAATAAACATGGTTAACTTGTTCATCAAAGATCTATGGAACTCAACCTTGAGTGTTTGCAGTAACCAAGTCTTCACTGCTACTTGGGCACAAGAACACCACAGATCACACAACCCGAAAGAGAAACAAACATCCCTGTCTCAGTCGGAAATGGGAATGCCCTTATTCTAAAAATGTGTTACCCTCAAATCAATCATCACTCTTTTGATATATAAGGAGTCGACAATCAGAAACAAGTATCAACCACCCAGCCCCTCAAACCTGTCCACATTCTCATTAACTCTCCTGAATCAAATACTTGGCCAATTCAGTCTCCACTGGCCTCGGTGAAAGACAATCCTATGCACCACAAGATCAAATGAGCAATGAACGCTGCAGCAGTATTAGACCATTCAGCCCATCTTGTCTGCCATGGCATTTGATCACGGTTAAAATATTTTGAATCGCATTCTCCTGCCCTCTCCGACTGACCATTGATAATTTATTAATTAAAAAAGTATATATCTCTGTATTAAGGACAGTGTGTGCCTGTATGTGGGGCAATGTTCGTGTGTTTGTGTGTAAACGTCTGTATCTACGTGCATATCTCTGTGCGCATGTGTTATGTGTGTTAGTATCACTATCTCAGTTCATGTGTACGTCTGTCTGAATCGCGGTGCAATGTTGTTTTTGAAGTAGATAGATTGAAATTAGAATCAAATTCTCTCTCCTCCACTGTCTCTGTCTGTCCCTGTTGTTCATAGGTTTCATAGAATGTCTACAGTGTGGAAACAGGCCCTTTGACCCAACGAATCCACACTGACCCTTCGAAGAGTAACACACCCAGATCCATTTCCAAACCATCCTATGTTTATCCCTGATTAATGCCCCTAACCGACGCATCCATGAGCACTGTGGACAATTTATCTTGGCCAATTCACCTAATATCCACATCGTTGGACTGTGGGTGGAAACCAGAGCACCCGGTGGAAACCCAGGCAAACACGGTGAGAATGTGAAACTCCACACAGACTGTCGTCCGAGGGTGGAATCAAGCCTGGGTGCCTGGCACCATGAGGCACCAGTGCAAACCACTGAATTTTATGATTAGATTCTTACAATAACTTCCCCTGCTGGCCTCCCCGCACCACTGCATCAGTGGCACAGTTTTTAACTGAGAAGATAATAAATCCTTTGCTGTGAATCTCTCAAATTGCATGGCCGTTTCATTTTTCAAATAATATCTTTGGAAGCACAGAACTGTTTTGTCTGATACTAAGCAATGTTGTTCCTGCGTCATTACCAACACCACTGGGCCTTTTTCTGGACTTTTCAATACTTTCTCACGTAATTTTTAAGCATTGAAAGTCACAGAATGAGAAATAAATTCACCTCATCTCCTGACAAAATGGTTCACTCAGGGGTGAGCATTTCCATTCTGACAGGCCCAAGTATATTTGCAACCGTCCAGCTACCAGCATTGTGTGTGTGTGTTGGGGTGGGGTGGGGTGGTTTTGGGGGGAGGTGTATGTGTTGATGTTGCTGTCAGTTTGGATGGTGATGTGAGATGCTGCCCTGTCTCCCACCCAGACTGAATCTTCGAAGGTTATCACCCTCTGCCGCTGTTACTGCAGTAGGGTGCGGAGGCCTGTTGAGGGAGAGATTGTGTCATTTTAAACACCGCAGACAGTGTCAGACCTGCACCCATGTATAGATACTCACAGAGTCAAATGCAGATACACAGGTAAATTCGGCGTGGCGGGGTGTGGGGTTGGGGTTGCGGAGATGGATTTCGGGCACTCCACCTCTTCGCTCTTTCAATCCTATTCCGAGCTGTTTCTCCTGGAATAGGAGACGGTGTAGGTGGGGAGTGGGGGTGGGAGTTGGTGACGTGTCCAGAGGGAGTCAGTCAACACTGTTGTATCCATACGGTTCTAATAGTAAAGGAGCTATAGTAGAGGAGAAAGAGAGTGAGAGAGAGAGAGAGGGGAAGGTGCTGCATGCTGTGTGGTGAGCCAGACCATGATCGCTGGATCTGGCGGTGGGGCCTCCTCTGGGAGGAGAATGGTCACCCTCTGTACTAGACAATCCACCAGGACCTCCATGCCCCTGTCGACAAACCATGGTGTAATTGCCCCTTATCTGCCATGCTCAGAGTAAATTGTGCAAGGCAGCTCTAACCCGGGAAAGCTCAACCATGTTCCTATTGGACTTTTAAAGATGGCACCAGTGCCAAGGATCTCGAAATACCAAAAGGCATGCGGGTCATGGTCAGTATCTCCAACCTTGATGGGTGGGAGAATCGGGCTGGTATTGAAGGAGAGGGACACCATGGGGTGGGGTGGCTAGCTAATGAGGTGAGTCCAATAAGATAGCACCAGGAAACTAGCTCAGGCTCGTGCAGACAATCCCTATGTCACACTCAATGAAAATGCAACTGAAACAAATTATTGTTTGGTTCAACCCAATGAGTCGAAGACTCTGCTGACCCCAATCCCAGTGACAACCCTGCAGCTGCTTGACCAATGCACTCCATCACAGAGAAGGAGCCAAACGTCACCTTATCCTTGGGAAATAAGGTATTTTGAAAGGTACCGAATGATTAGGGATAGTCAACATAACTTTGTGCAAGCAATATTGTGTCTCACTGACTTGACTGAGATTATTTTGAAGAAGGGATTAAAAAGATTAATTAAGATAGAGTTTTGTACATTGTCGATATGGACTTCAGTTAGGCGTTGAATAACTTTGTGCCTGGTCATCTGTTTAACAAGGTTGGTTCATATGAAAGTCATTTGGATGCAAAACTAGCTCTAAGGTAGGAGGCAGACGGTGGTGGTAGAGAGTTGTAAAATCCTGGAAACGGTTGGCAATGCTCCCCATGTTGCGCAGAAAGTCCAGTTTATGGAGTAATCCTCTAGAACGGCCTGCACAGCTCTCCATCTTAGCCGTTACCTTACCCCAGTTTATGGTGTCTGGGCTGGTTCTGTGAAGCAGATTCAGAATTTGAGGCAATGGACCATTCCAGCAAATCGGGCAATGTTTTTATTCTTTGTTTGCATTCTTGTGAATTGGCCCACTGTTGTCTCATTTATCAAGTTATTCCAATCCCCCCCATCTCCTTATCCATATTTTCGGCAAGTTATAAGTTAATAAGTTATTTGTTTTTTTTCTGGCCTTGGTTTTTGACTCACTCCTGTATCGATTGCTGTCATTGTGAAGCTCAGAAACAGTGAAATGTTGTGTTCCCTTCCCGATTTGTCCCATGTGGTTCTCCATGGACACGGGTGTTCAAGCCGCTTTGACTCACGTGTTTGAAATCTTGGTATGCGCCTGCTCACGGAACGCCTCTGTTTGTCTCTCTCAGTTGATCGTGCAGTCAGTAACACGAGGAAAATCCTGGAGTCTAATTGTAAAGGAACAGCCACCTAACTTGGAACTGAGGGGCTTCTGACTGACTCCTGTTATTAAAAAGTTAGTGGAGGTGCTGGGGATGGTATGCTGGAGGTTGTTCTGTGAGCTTCCTCAGGCATTCAGGGAGACCTTAGGATTTGCTGACCCAACTCTGGATCATGGGGATTGTAGTTACTGCATCTGGGTCTGTAACATGAATAACAAACGGAGCAGAGGCTGCAGAGAAGTGAAGCTCTGAAACCACGCAGTGATTGTGTGTGGGGAAAGGGATTTGCTGTATCTGTCTGTGTTTTCGCCTGGACAAGCACATACTCTCACTCTCCCCCGTTAGATGCACTGATGCACACTCCCTATCTGCTCCACATACACTCTCCCTCTCCCTCTCTCACATGCACACACGCGCACGCCATTCTGTCACATGCACGCATGCACTGTCTCCCTCCCGCACTCACACACAGACACTCCTACTCACTCTCCCTCACGTACATAGAGTCTCTCTCTCTCACTTCCCCACCCCCTTCACACAGACCCCCCCCCCCCCGACTCTCCTACATGCGCACACATACATGTATACACATATAAATCTGCGGGGTGAATTTGCATTTGCCCATTTGTATTTGCAGATGCATTTTATTTTGTTCTAAAACATACAATTTGTAGACAGTCAGTCAAGTGATATTTTACAAACTCCTACTTTGTAAATAAAACCAGTCTGACTCCAGATGAAGACATAGACAGCGTCCAGTCAAGGTCTCACGCTTAGAATACATTGTCTGACCGCAAGCGTTATTTCATTTACTTGAAGTTATTTCCAGGAGCAACTTGAAAGAAATTCTGCGATTTGCACATTAAGCAATCAAACTTGCATCTCCATTCTAACTGATTAGGTAGTTAAGAGCCATGTTAGGTGAGAACAATTCATGCGCATAAGTTGTACAATTTTTTAATCTTTTCTTATAACTTGTGTGATTAATGTCTTCCTCTCTCTTACACCTGATGAAGGAGCAGCGCAATGAAACCTTGTGTTTACGAATAAACCCATTGGACTCTAACCTGGTGTCATTTGATTTTTGAACTTGTCCAAACCAGTCCAAAACCAGCGACTCCATATCATGGTTTTTACTGGTTAGCTAATCCTCTCCCCTGGCAAGTAAACTGTTCCTAACCCCATGTGTCCTTCTCTTCCATATTAATATTTTGCGAGGCACGTTATGCACTGATGTCTGGACGTCCAGATATATTACATTTATATGATCCCCATTATCAACCTTGTTTGTAACGGCTTTTTTAAAGAAAGTTAGTAAAATTATTCAAACATGATTTATCCTTCATAAAATTATGTTGACTGTGCTGGATTGTGGCTTGACTTTGAAAATCTCCTGTTATTAATTCCTTCATAACGGATTCTAAAAAATTGTCTTCAATCCCAATAGTTTGCTCACTACTTTTCATTCCCCAGTGAAGCTGGTTATTCGAAGTCCTTCCTTTTCTATAACTTCTATGTTCCCTTTCACAATTCCTGTGTAACAGGCACAAGGCTATAAAAGATCTGCTCGAATTGCTGTGAAAGAGACATGAGTGGCTGACTGGACTCATTCTGTTTCTGCTTTACACACCCGCTTTGCTGAATGTCCTCCTGCTGTTCCGACATTGTAGTCTCAGTAGACTTGCATGTCCTCCTCCTGTTCCTGACCAAGCCGCTCAAGGTCTCAATGTCCACCTCCTGTCGCTCAATGACAGGTTTGGGGACTTATGGAATCTCCCTGCTCAAATGTCACTTTTCAAGGGCTGAAATATTTAGGAAAGTTGTGTTGCCCACACTGGGTAGCTCAGTGGTTAGCGCTGCTGCCTCACTGTACCAGAGATCCCAGTTCAATTTCAGTTTCCAGTTTACTCCCACAGTCCCAAGATGCGCATGTTCAGTGGATTGGCCACTCTCAATTACCCATAATGTCCGGGGATGTGGAGGCTAGGGGCATCAGTCTTGGAAAATGCCAGGTTATAAAGACTGGGTGGGGTGGGTAGTGGGGATTTATGGGATGATCTTCGGAGGATCAGTGTGGAGTTGATGGGCCAAATGGCCTGCTTCCACACTGCAGGGATTTTATGATTAACATCTTTGTTGCAGAAATCAGTTGTGGGAACAATCTTTGAATTCATTCCAATATCCTTTCCTCAGTGAGGAAATTAAATCTGTGTGCACTACTCCAGATGTGATCTCACCAAGACACTGTGCAGCAGCAGCAACACTTTGCCAGCCTGCATTAAGGTTCCCACGAAGGTTAGAGCACTCTCAGCTCTCTGGGAAGTATGCAGCATTGTTGAAAGGTCATTGTCCTTCTCTACTCCACCAGCATAACGGGAGATCTGGTGATAATGTCACAATGACAATTGAGAAGAACAGGTAAGGTGTGGCGAGATGATATCAATGTTAAGATAGGCCTCGCCAAACATCTCACCTGAATCTACCAAGAACCTCGCCAGAGCCCATGTCACGCAGATTCCACAGAATCTGGTAAGGGGAGCTCAGAAACAGCAAGGAGAAGCAAACATTTATCAGAGTTATATATCAAAGTCAAAATTGTGATACAAAAATTTGGGTATCGTCCAAAACAGGAAATTAGACATAGAACTTTGTGGGTACTGCAGTAATAATGGGCAGCTTCAAGTTACATCTAAAGAGTGTTAAACCAAGTGAATGTTAATGCTGGGAAAATGAATTTCACGAGTGTCTATGAGGTGGGTTGCTTTAACGACATGTTGAACGCCGAGCTACTGATCAGGTTGTACTGGAATTGATGATGTGTGATCAGAACAGCTAATTGAAGACTTTTGGGAATACTGACTGACCTTAATATTTTGAATTTAAGTAACATCTGAATACAAAACAGTTTTTTTTCCTCCTATTAATGGTACATGCGTGAGTCATGCAAGCCATTAAGATGCGAGGATAAAGTTGGCTTCAGTGCATTTGTAAAGTACATAAAAATTATTTAATGAAAGACAGGCAATGTCTTTTATTTATACATAAACTGTAAAGATGTAAGTACATTCTCGAGATTAATGCCTCAGATGGCAAGATTGTCTGAGGAGGGAACACTGTCTGTGTTCCAGAGAGGTTCACAGAATGAGAGGTGATAGAAATGAAACTTTAAAAAATCACACAGAGTGGAGTGACGAACATGGGCATTGACAAGTGACAGCAATATTAACGAGAATCCCAAGATATTCCACAAGGACATCAAGCAGAGTAGATTAACCAGGGAATAATTCGGTTCCATTACACACCGAGGGAGCAATCTGTGTGTGAAGCTGGAGAAGTTTGCTAGATTGTGACATGAGAGCTTCACATCCGTTTTATTTGTGAGAAGAAGGAGGCAGGTACATATTTCAAGAAGAGTGGACTGTGAAGCTCTTGAGAAGATTGATATAAGATGCGAGCAGGAAAGGATGGTTTTGGCTGGTACAAAATTGGACAAGTCCCCAGGTCTGGAAGAGTTATATCACAGGCTGCAGTGGGAGACAAGGGAGGAAAGTAGAACCTCGTAACAGGGGAGTTGCCAGAGTAATAGAGAGCACCCTTTACAGGAGTGGTTGGTGCAGCTAGACCAGAACTATAAATCAGTGAGTATCGGATCAGTGTCAGGGAAACTATTGGGAAAAACAGGGAAGGTGACAATTGATCTTCATTGAGAGAGGCAATGTTTGATCAGGGACCGGCAGCATGAAGTTATGAGAGAGCGGTCATGCCGAACGAAGTTCATTGATTTTTTTCGAGCAGGGCGTTTATACGTTTTCTTTTTGAGCAACACCTTTGACAAAGCCTCACATGCAAAACTGATAAAGAAAGTACAATATCATGGTATCATGGGTAACTAGGTAAATGATGTTCAAATTGTCTGAGAGGCAGGAGAAAGAGAGTGGTGGAAAAAGGCTGTTGGTGTGACTGGAGACCAGTGACCCCTGATGTACCCCAGGGAACTGTGCTGTATCCCTTATTATTTGCGTTATTCATAAAGGATGTAAATGTGAATGTGGAGGGGTGGGATGTGTGTGATAAATAAGTGCATCTTTCACGCAAAGATTGGCTGGGTAATTGGCAGTGAGGTGGAAGGCCTTATGTTACAGGAAGATACAGGTGGAATGGTTAGATGGGCAGATCAATGGCAGATGGAATGTAACCGTGATAAATATGAGATGATGCAATTTGGGAGAATTAATCAGACAGGGGAGTACACAATGAATGGCAGCACATTAGGAAGGTCAGAGGGTGTTTCTCCACACATCCCTGAATGTGACTGGCCAGGGTAATAGTTGAGTTAAGAAGGCATTGGGAATCGTAAATAGCTTTTACTCATCGGAACATAGATTATTAGAGCTGTACAGAACTTTACTTCGGCCAAAGTAGAATATTGTGTGGAGTTCTGGGATCCACATTACAGGGAGGATGCAGAGGAGCGGGTGCAGAGGAGATTCACCAGGTTGGTCCCTGGGTTGGAGCATGTCACCTGTGGAGAGAAGCTGGTAAAGTTTGCTTTGTTTACTTTGGAGCAGAGAAGACTGAGGGGTGTGTGATTCAGAAGGATAAGATTACGAGGGGCATGGACAGAGTGGATAGAGAGCAGTTGTTTCTTTTAGTCAAAGGGAAAAACCAGGGAAACACACTTTTAAAGTGAAGGGTTTGAGGATTTGAGGATTGTTTTCCGTCCAGAGGGTGTTGGGTTTTGGAATATACTTCCTGAGAGGGGAGCTGTTATGGTAACCACACAACAGCTAAACAAGACTTGGACGAGCTCTTGAAGTTTCATAACATTCCCGGCTACAGGCCTCTTGTAGGAGAGTGGGATGAGTGTAGACCGTGCTGTATGTCTGACGGTACAAAGCCCATGCTCCTAAGATTGTATGATGTGGACATGAATTGATGGGTTCCTGAAGAGAATATTAACAAGAATTATAAGGGTGAACTGTCAATGGAAAATGTTAGAGATAACAAGTGCAGCTTCGTTACAGTCTGAACCCAGAGGAAGGAGGATAGAGTACAGGGCAATAGCAAAAATATGAAGCAACTACTTCAATTCAGTCTTCACAGAAGGAAACAAAACAAACACGTCAAATCTTCCCAGCAAGGCTGGAAAGCGTAAGTCTCGAGAGAAAAAGAATGAAATTAGTAAATGAATGCTTTGGGAGAAATTATTGGGACAGAAAGTATGGTTGAATTTAGAATACAGATGGAAGGCGATAAGATAAAGTCCAATACCAGGGTCCTGAGCTGAAAAAAGGAGACAAAAATAGGATGAGGGAGGAGTTGGCTAAGGTTGGCTGTAAGCAAAGATTATAAGGTGAAACCATTGGTGAACAGTGGCTGGCTTTCAAAGCAGCTTTTTTTCTTTGCAAATGTTCAGCAACAGCATATAACAGTGGAATGGAAGGACTGTAGGAAAAGGGTGATCTGCCATGGATGTCTCATGAAATGAGGGAGGCTATCAAAATAAAATAAATGCCATAAATAATGGCAAAGCTCAGTGGGAAACTAGACGATTGGGAAAGCTATAAAGGTTAAAAGAAAACAACAAAAAAACCTGTGAAGAAACATAAGATAGATAGATTATAAGAGCAAACTACCTCAGAATATAAAGACAGATATCAAAAGATTCTAAAAATATATAAAATGAAAAGAATGGCTAAGGAAGCATTGGTCCTTCAGTGGGTGAGAAGGGTTATTTCGTGAGGAAATGGCCGAGGAATTGAATAGATACTAAGTCGGTCTTCACAGTGAATGACACTAACAAGATGCCAGAATTGTCAAAGAGAGGAAGGTTGGTGAGGACCCGGAAACAGCCATTCCCATGAGAGAGGTAGTGTTGGGCAAGTTCATGGATCTAAAGTTAGATAAGTCTCCTGGGCCTGATGGAATGCATCCCAGGATACTAACAGTGTGGTGGAAGAAATCGCAAATGATTTGTTTTCTAAATTCACTGGACTCTGATACAGTTCCAGCAGAGTAGAAAACTGGAAATCAGACATCATTGGTTATAAAGGGTAGAAAAAAAGGGGGAATTATAGACCAGTTAGCCGAACAAGTGTAGTGGGGAAAATACTTCAAGTTGTAATCAAGGAAAAAATAGCAATGGATCTAGATAGAAATTGTTCCATTGGACAGACACCGCATCAGTTCATGAAAGGCAGGTCATGATTAATTAATTTACTGGAAAGTTATGAAGACATTATGACACGGGGACCCAGTGGATGTGGTGTACCGTGATTTACAAAAGGCATTCCACACAGAGTCGCCAAAAAAGCTGCTGCATCAGGTAAAGATGTGTGGCGTTACGGGTAATGTATTCACATGAGTAGAGGATTGGTTAACTAACAGGAAGCAGAGAGTGGGAATAAATGAGTGATTTTCTGGTTGCTAATCAGTGACTAGTGGTGTGCCTCTGGGATCAGTGCTGGAACCGCAATTATTCACGGCTTAGATGGACGATTTGGAGTTGATGACCACGTGTAATATCTCAAAGAATGTAGATGATACGGAAATGAGTGGCAGAGCAAATGTGCAGGGGACTGATAAACTTTTCAAGGCAACAAAAATAGTTTAAGTGAGTGGGCAAAGGTCTGGCAGAAGGAGTATAATATAATAAATGTGACTTCATTCATTTTGGTAGGAATAACAGTTTAAAAAAGGCTGTTATTTGCATGGCAAAAATGCAACATGGGTCTGTGCAGAGGGAGCTGGGTGTCCTTGTGCATGAATCACAGATATTGCTCTGCAGGTGCAGCAGGTAATTAACAAGGCAAATGGAATGTTGTCCTTCATTGCGAAAATGATTGAGTTTAAACACAGGGAGGTTATGTTGCTGCTGTACAGTGTGCTGGGGAGGTCACACCTGCAATACTGTGTGCAGTTTTGGTCTCCCTACTTGAGAAATTATATCCTAGCACTACAGTGGATGCAGAGGAGGTTCACTAGGTTGGTTCCAGAGTTGAGGCGGTTGGCTTATGAGGAGAGACTGAATAGACATAATTATATGTTGACTGGAATTTGAAAGAATGAGGCAGAATCTGGTAGAAACAGGTATAATTAAGAAGGGAATAGATAAGATACAAATAGAGAGGTTGTTTCCAGTAGCAGGTGCGAATACGACAAGGGGACAAAATCTCAAAGTTAGGAGGAGCATATTTAGGATTGATTTGAGAAGGAACATCTTGCCCAAGAAGGTTGTGGATCTGTGGAATTCCCTGCCCAGTGAAATAGTTGAAGCTTTATCATTGAATGCCTTTAAAATATCAGATAGATTTTTTGTGAGGCTGTAAAGGAACAAAGGGTTATGGTGATCGGGTGGGTAAGTGGAGCTGAGGCCATGAAATGACCAGCCATGATCTTATTGATGCTCCTAGTTCTTATGTAATGGGTCAACATGAAATGGGAATCAGATTTGAGAAACTGACTGGTTGATACATACAGAGAAGCAATGGATTCAATGCATTTGGATTTTCAGAAAGATCTTGGTAAAGACCCTGGCCAAGTTTGCAAAGTCAAATGTTACAGGATTGGGTTTAAAATATCATTATGGGTTTAGCATAGGAGAGCTGACAGGAAAGAGTCAACAGGAATGAAACATTCTGTTCTGAAGTACAAGGACCATTGGGTGTCGCAGGGATTGATGCTTGGCCCAACCGATTCCCAATGCATGTCAAACGTTTAGATAAGGGAATAAAATGCAATATTTCCCAACCTGCTGACAGCACTAAACAAGGTTGGATTGTGAGAGGGTGAGGAGGATGTTAAAAAGCTCCAAGGTGGTTGAGACAAGTGGAGTGACTGGGCAAACACGTGGCAGAGGGAGAGCAATGAGGTGGGTATGGTGGTATGTACTTTTGTAGGAACAGTAGAACCGCAACCTAGCATTTGAAAAGAGATTAGTTGAAACATGTTGATCTTTAGAGAGATTTATGTTCTTACTTTGTTTTTTTTCCCTGCAGATCTCCAATGTCCATGCAAGGCAGTAAGTTCTGAACCGAGAAGTCAATGCTGGGAATGGCATTGGCACGCTGCCCACTGTACGCAGAACCACCATGTGGGGAGCTGTAACATTGAAAAGGATTTGCATCTCCATTGTACACCAGTCACTGAAAGCAATATTGCAGGTGAAGTAAGCAGTTAGGACGATAAATGATTTGTTGACCTTTATATCAGGGAATTTTGAGTACAGGAGTAAGGGTAAGTTACTGTAGCTGTACATTGTGCTGTATTGTGTGCAGTATTGGTTTCCTTACTTAATAAAAGTCAAACCTGACATTGAGGAAGTGCAGTGAAGGATGACCAGACTGATCTCTGGGATGACAAGCTTGTTGTGGGAGCAGAGTTTTGGGTGATTGGACCTGTATTCCATGGGCTTTAGGAAAAGGAGTGAAGATCTCAGTGACGTATATAACTCCCTGACAGGGCGGGGTAGATTTGAAGTAGGGATGATAATTCCCCTGGCTGGGACGTCTAAAATAATGGGCAACTGTACTAAGTATGGGCAGGTCACTGTGCATTGACATGAGAATAAATGTCTGTACTCCGAGACTGGCGAACCTTGGTTTTTCTCTCCCACAGAAGGGAGAACATCCTGCGGATGCTAGGACACTAAATATAAAATGAATTACTGGACACTAAAGGGATCAGCTGACAGTTGGAGTACAGCTGTCACACGCTCTCAGATGTTAGGAAGGAGATCTCTGCAGTGTCAACAGGACTGTGTTTCCCGTTCCCTTTTCCAATATCGAGTTTTCGAGTTTTCTGTCGGTTTTATTCTTTCAAACCTCGGAGCAGTTTGAAATATTTTCGTGCCTTGCTTGACTGTTTCCGAGACCATTGAAGAGTTTATCACATGTCTGTGTATCTGGAGTCACTTTTAGGACAGACCAGGAAAACACGGGAGATTCACTTCCTGAACGTTCATTGAGGAAGGAAATTGGTGTTTTAAATCAACATTGGCTTCAATGTGAGTATTACTGGCACCAGACTTTACAGCCCGATATTTTTAAAATTGTTTTTAACTTCCCCCTTCTGCCAGTGCATTAACCTGGTCTGGATTAGTAATCCAGTGCCATTTCCACAACAGCACCATCTCCACATGGAGACCTATCGGAAACCACACTGAGCAGGTTATTTCTGTGATGCTTGACAGCTCTGTCAGAAAAACAACCACAAATTTGTCTTTTTTGATGGCACTGAGGGTGTGGTAATTGATCAGATTACAACTATTCTTGTCTTTGGGAACTGGAGATAGCTGAGTAATTTTCCACATTGCCAGGGAGATGTCAAGAGTTGTCAGCTTGGTGGTAGTGCTAGACTGAGGGATTATCCCATTCAAAAGGTTACAGATTGCGCTTGAATAAAATGCTGTTTCTGCTGATGTTGCTGCTGTGATCTACAGCACCACATCAATGTCAGGAACTCCGTATTGAAGAAAGTTCAGAGATTTATATCACTGAAAGTATTTACAGAGGACTTCTTGACTTGGAAATGAATTGAGGGCAATGAAGAACTAATAGACTCTTATCCTCATACAATATGAAAACAGAGCCCTTGACCCAACCCATCCAAGCCCACCAGGTTTCCTAAACTGAACGAGTTCTATTCTTCTGTTTTTGGCACACACCCCTCCAAAACGTTCCTATTCACGTGAACATCAAATTGTCTTTCAATTGTTGTAATTGCACTCACCAATACAACTTCCTCCGACAGCTCGGCACATGTACACCCCACTATCTGTGAGAAACAGCTGCCATTAGATTTCATTAAAGTCTCGTTTCTCTCACCTTAAACCTATCGTCTCTGGCTTTGGGCACCTCCACCCTGGGGAAAAGACTTTGGCTATTCATCCTATCAATGCCCATCATGATTTTATAACCCTCAATTTTGGTCACCCCTCAGTCTCCTACGCTAAAGGAACAAAATCACAGCCTAACCTATACCTCAAATCCTCCAATCGTCCTCACACCATTTAAAATATTTTGTCCCCTTTCCAGTTTATAACATCCTTCCTTTAGCACGGCTACAAGAATTGTACTCAGTACCTAAATGTGGCCTTACCATTCTCTTGTACAGCCACAACATGATATCCCAATTCGTATAATCAATGCTCTGACTGATGAAGGTAAGCGTGCCTAATGTCTTCTTCACCACCATGTCTACCTGTGACTCCACTTCCAAGGAAATATCTACCTGCACTCTGGATCTCTCTGTTTGACAGCACTCCCCAATGCCCTACCGTTAACTGTATAAATCCTGTCCTGGCTTGTCTCACATTTATCCTCATGAAGCTCTATCTGCCAATCATCAGCCCACTTTCCCAGTTGGGCACAAAGTCGTGCTGAATATCCCTAATCAGTCCTTGCCTTTCCAAATGCATGTAAATCCTGCCTCTCAGCATCTCCTACAAGCACTTAGCCACTCTTGATATCAAACTGACTGGTCTGTAGTTCCCTGGCTTTTCCTTGCAGCCAAACTACAAATAATGTAACGACATTAGCTGTCTTCCTGTCCTCCAGCACCTTAACCGTGACTGTCAATGATACACATAAGAAAGTCAAGAGAACTGCAGATTTCGTAAACTAGAAACAAAGACAGAACGTGCTGGAAAAGCTAAACACGTCTGGAAGCATATGTGCAGAGAACACGAGGTAAATCCATCCCCCACCACCCCCTCACACCCGCCCCCCCCCTCCCGCCCGCTAATTTAAACCTGCAACACAGGAAAGATTTAACCTGTTAAAATTCCGGAGGCCAAGAACCATGCTAAAGGCCACTATTTAAAATAAAAAATGACAACTTTTGTTTTTAAAAGATCTCTAACAGAGAATAATTAACTAACAAGTATTTGCAACTCCCTTCTCTGAGTAAAAAGTGAGGTCTGCAGATGCTGGAGATCAGAGCTGAAAATGTGTTGCTGGTTAAAGCGCAGCAGGTCAGGCAGCATCCAATTTCCTGTTCCTTGGATGCTGCTTGACCTGCTGCGCTTTAACCAGCAACACAGTTTCAACTCCCTTCTCTGCCCTATCTTTTATTTTCCCTGCTACAATACTGGTCCGATACTAAAACCCAATTAAAATTTCATAAAACATTCAACTTTCCGAACCAGACCGCTGTCAAATCTTCTCTTTGTATTTTCCTCTGTCATCTTTTCTTCTCCTTCGGGTTTCTGTTTCACAGGTGATTGACAAAGAAAGGTACATTTAGGAGAGCTATTCTCCAGGCTGTCTGCAGATGGGTGGTTTGGTAGTTCTCCCACAACTGTTCATTTTCTTTGGTTTTATACCCCAAAGAATCGAGTCATTTCATTTTTTTCACATTGTCAAAAAGCAAAATTCAAACTCGACTGGAGTTTAGAATCTTGGGGCATAATGCAAACTGATTGATCGAATTTCATTTCATTTTTGGCTCATAGCTATCCAGGTACTGCCAGCTTCTGGACCAAATGTTACATTATTAATTTTCCAGAACTCGCTGTGCTTGTAAATCCTTCATCTCTCTTAAAGGTACAGTATCCTTTCCACCTTCATAACACCTTCCCTCTCAAAAAAGAACCATCATAATGAAAATATGGTCTTATTTCTTTTTGTATTCCTTACTATAACATACTGATAAATTAAATCCAAGTTCACCTTAACTTCTTGGAAAAAATGAGGTCTGCAGCTCTATAAAACTTTGGTTGGAACGTACTTGGAATTCTGCGTCCAGTTCTGGTAACTCTATTATAGGAAAGATGTGGATGCTTTGGAGGGTTCAGAGGAGGTTTACCAGGATGCTGCCTGGACTGGAGGGCTTATCTTATGAAGGGAGGTTGGCTGAGTTCGGACCTTTTTCATTGGAGAAAACGAGGAAGAGAGGGAACCTAATTGAGGTATACAAGATTATGAGAGGCATAGATAGAGTTGATAGCCAGAGACTATTTCCCAGGGCAGAAATGGCTAACACGAGGGGTCATATTTTAAGCTGATTGGAGGAAAGTATAGAGGGGATGTCAGAGGTGGGTTCTTTACACAGAGAGTTGTGAGAGCATGGAATGCGTTGCCAGTAGCAGTTGTGAAAGCAAGGTCATTAGGGACATTGAAGAGACTGCTGGATATTTATATGGTCACAGAAATTTAAGGGTGCATACATGAGGATCAGTGGTCGGCACAACATCGTGGGCTGAAGGGGCTGTTCTATGTTCTATGTTCTATGCATTCTGAATACATTAAACATTTTATCTTTTAATGACGCAGAACCATATAAACATATCTTCAAATCGACCGAGAACATTTTCTGCTCAGGGTCTGGCTCTGTGTATGACAGCAGCAATGATGCACCAACATGGAACAGGGAATGTGATGGAGACATAGTTTGGACAATGTACAAGGAGATCTCACATGGTCCTGTTTGGGAGAGGATGACATTACTGTGCGATTCAACTCAGAGAGGGAGAAAACGTCATCTGCCTGAGAAGAAACGGCCTATTGCACTCTCTCTCCTTCATTATTCCCTATCACAGTAACGTGTACGAGCTTAAACAAAACTCTACTGTTATTGTTACCATTCTTATTTTTATAGAATCCCTGCAGTGTGGAAACAAGCCCTTCGGCCCAACAAGTCCATACCAACCTTCCAAAGTGTAACCTTCCCATGTCCTTACAGTTACCACTGACTAGTGCACCTAAAGTAGAAATCGCTGAACACTGTGGACTATTTGACCAATCCACTTGAATTATACAGCTTTGGGCTGTGGGAGGAAACGAGAGCACCCATCAGAAGCTCACGCAGATAAGGGGAGAAGATGCAAACTCCACGCAGATAGTCGCCCGAACTCATGTCCCTGATGCTGTGAGGCAACAGTACGAACTACTGAGCCACTGTGCTAACCTGGAACCGCCTGACTGCCTAATGCAAAGGGAATTCAGCCAAATCCAATTCTCCCAGGATAAAATCCCATTGCTAGCATCTGTGTGAATAGAATATCTTCAGAAGCAGAATAACATTTTGGACAATCTCTCAATTTTTCCTTTTGTCATGATTTACATTAATATTTGAACGAGGTTCTTTCAACGTGAAATTGCAGAGATTTTGTTGTGTGTATGTGTGTGTGTGTCAGTGTTTTTAGAACGTGAAATATAGAGTCTTTATTTGCAATACCCAAACACTTTACCATTCATCATTCCATCATAGTTGGAGTAACATTGCTCTGGATCATAAATGTGCTATTTGAGCAGATTAAAGAAACTAGCCTGACTTGTTCCTAAAACTGACCCTGGCCCAGTCTGAGACCGATATCATCGGCCACATCACCGACCTGGTTACATTTAACATTTGTAATGAGCAGTTGAGGAGTGGGACTAGAAAGGCAACAGTGACCCAAAAAGCCAGGGAACTATAGACCTGTGAGCCTGATGTCAGTGGTGGGTAAGTTGTTGGAGGGGATTCTGAGGGATAGCATTTACATACATTTGGGAAGGTAAGGGCTGATTGGGGTTGACAGCGTGGCTTTCTGCATGGGAAATCATGTCACATTAATTTGATTGAATTTTATGAAGAGATGACAAAGAAGATTGATGAAGGTAGTTTGGTAGACATTGCCAATATGGACCTCAGCAAGGTGTTCATAATATTCCGATTAGTAGGCAGATTAGTAAGTTTCAGTCACATGGGATACAGAAGAAGCTCGTCACAATTGGCTCGAAGGAAGAAGGGTATTTTTCAGAAAGGAGGCTTGTGAGCAGCAGTGTGCTGTAAGAATCAGTACTGAGTTCACTGCATTTCATCATTTATGTAAAGGATTTAAATGTGGATATTGGAACCATAGTTCGTAAATTTACAGACGATATCGGAAAGGTGGTGTAGTAGATTATCTCAGAGTACAACAAGACCATCAATAGATGGGACAATGGGACAAGGAGTGACAGGTGAAGTTTAATTTAGATAAAGACGAGGTTACGCACTTTGGGAAGGCAAATCAGGGCAGAAATTATACACTTAATGGTAAGGGCCTGGGGAGTGCTGTGAAACAAATGGACAAAGGGCTGCAGATACATTGTTCCTTGAAAGTGGAGTCGAATGAAACCATGCTGGCCCGGTGACAGGTCCAGTGCACAATCACCCATCTTATCTTGCTCTTCTCTGGTGTACAGCTGCCTTGAAATATCTGTTCAAACAAAACATACTGAATGAAATTCGAGCAGTCGAGATGATGTTCATGACTGCGTATTTCAATCAGGATTTAATGAAGGATGAGATTCCAGAATAATATAAGCAATGAATGAAAAAACAGGGTAACACAAGAAATGGCAGCTGAGTACAACATGTAGTTCCAAGTAGGTCTCATGGTATGACTAATAGATTATCAGTCCAGAAAAATCAGCTCCTGTTCTGTGGATCCAGGTTGAATCCCGCCCCTGCAGATGGTGGAAATTCAATTCCATAATGTAAAAATATCCCTGGAATTAAGAATCTACTGCTGAGAATGAACTCATTGCAGATTGTCAGAAAGGTCCACCTGTTCCCTAATATCCTGCAATGAAGGAATCTTCCATCCTCCCCTGGTCTGGCTGATATGCAACTCCAGACCCAAAGCAATTTCATTGACTCCGAATCTCCCCCTGAAACGGTCTAATGAGTCATTCAGTTGTACCAATCGCTACAAAGTTTCAAACAAATGACACCGTATGGAGCACCTGGCATCGAAATGGGCACCGGAAAAGTCAACATTAGAAACATCACTGTAGAACCTGCAAAGTCTTCCTTACTAACATCTGAGGTCTGGTGCCAACATAGAACATAGAACATAGAAGGATACAGCGCAGTACAGGCCCTTCGGCCCTCGATGTTGCGCCGACCGAGTCCTACCTAACCTATACTAGCCCAATAACTTCCAAATGCCTATCCAATGCCCGCTTAAATGAACATAAAGAAGGAGAGTTCACCACTGATACGGGCAGGGCATTCCATGAACTCACAACCCGCTGTGTGAAGAATCTACCCCTAACATCTGTCCTATACCTACCACCCCTTAATTTAAAGCTATGTCCCCTAGTAACACCTGACTCCATTAGCGGTAAAAGGTTCTTAGTATCTACCCTATCTAAACCCCTAATCATCTTATACACTTCTATCAGATCTCCCCTAAACCTTCTCTTCTCCAATGAGAACAGCCCCAAGTGCCTCAGCCTTTCCTCATACGATCTTCCTACCATTCCAGGCAACATCCTGGTAAACCTCCTCTGCACTCGTTCTAAAGCTTCCACATCCTTCCTATAGTATGGCGACCAAAACTGCACACAATACTCCAGATGAGGCCTCACCAGAGTCTGATACAACTGCAACATGACCTCAGGACTCCGGAACTCAATTCCTCTGCCAATAAAGCCCAGTACACCATATGCCTTCCTCACAGCACTATTTACCTGGGTGGCAACTTTCAGAGATCTGTGTACATAGACACCAAGATCCCTCTGCTCATCCACACTACCAAGTAGCCTACCATTAGCCCAGTAATCCATCATCTTGTTATTCCTACCAAAGTGAACGACTTCGCACTTAGCTACATTGAATTCCATTTGCCACATTTCCGCCCAGCTCTGCAACTTATCTATATCCCGCTGTAACCTACCACTTCCTTCCTCACTATCCACAACTCCACCGACTTTCGTGTCATCCGCAAACTTGCTTACCCAGCTTTCAAGTCCTTCCTCTAGATCATTTATAAAGATAACAAAAAGCAATGGTCCCAAAACAGATCCTTGTGGTACACCGCTAGTAACTGCGCTCCAAGATGAACATAATCCATCAACTACTACCCTCTGTCTCCTTCCAGCCAGCCAATTCCTAATCCAAACCTCTAATGTATCCTCAATGCCATACCTCTGAAGTTTTAGCATTAGCCTACCATGGGGAACCTTATCGAACGCCTTACTAAAATCCATATACACAACATCTACTGCTTTACCCTCATCCACTTCCTTAGTCACCTTCTCAAAGAACTCAATAAGGTTTGTGAGGCACGACCTGCCCTTCACAAAACCATGCTGGCTATCCCTGATCACGTTATTCCTACCCAGATGTTCATAAATCTTATCCCTTACCATTCTCTCTAAGACTTTGCCCACCACTGAAGTCAGACTCACTGGCCTATAGTTACTAGGGCTATCCCTACTCCCTTTCTTGAACAATGGGACCACATTCGCTATCCTCCAGTCCTCTGGTACTATTCCCGTTGACAATGACGACATAAAAATCCAGGCCAATGGCTCTGCTATCTCCTCCCTAGCTTCCCATAGGATCCTGGGGTAAATGCCATCAGGCCCAGGAGACTTATCTATATTCATCCTTTCCAATATTCCCAAAACCTCTTCCCTGCATATTTCCAGGGCATCCATTCTAATTATTTGTGATTCCATATTCACATCAGCAACAGTGTCCTGTTCCTGAGTGAATACTGATGAAAAGTACTGATTTAATGTCTCTCCAATCTCCTCCGCCTCCACACACAACTTCCCACTACTATCCTTGACTGGACCGATACCTACCCTAGTCATCCTTTTATTCTTGACATACCTATAGAAAGCCTTTGGGTTTTCCCTAATCCTACCAGCTAAAGACTTTTCATGTCCCCTTCTCGCTTTTCTTAGCTCCCTCTTTAGCTCCTTCCTGGCTACCTTATAACTCTCAATCGCCCCTACTGAACCTTCACGCCTCATCTTTACATATGCCGCCTTCTTCCCTTTCACAAGGGACTCCAATTCCTTACTAAACCACGGCTGCCTCACAAGGCCCTTTTCACCATGCCTGACTGGTACATACCTATCGAGGACACGCAGTAGCTGCTCCTTGAACACTCCCCACATCTCATTAGTGTTCTTCTCTTGAAGCCTGTTTTTCCAATCCACACAACCTAAGTCATGCCTCACTGCATCATAATTTCCCTGCCCCCAGCTATAGCTCTTGCCCTGCGGCGCACGATTATCCCTCTCCATCACTAAAGTAAAAGTCACCGAGTTGTGGTCACTGTCCCCGAAGTGCTCACCTACCTCCAAGTCTAACACCTGGCCTGGTTCATTACCTAGAACCAAATCCAATATAGCCTCCCCTCTTGTTGGCCTGTCGACATAACATTGGAACAACTGCCTTACAGACCAGTTAAGCAACAGCCTGACATTGCCATACTCATGGAATCATAGCTTACGGAAACAACAGAAATTAAACATGGACAAAGGAATCTCTTACTGATTACCACGTAACGTCGTTCCTCATCTGAATCAGTCCTCCTCCATGTTAAACAATACTTGGAGAAAGCATTTACTATGGCAAAGGCACAAAGTGTATTCTGGCTGAGGGATTTCAAAGTCGACTGACAAGAGTGGTTTTGGCAGCAATAATACTGATCATGCTGGTCAGGTCATAAGGACATAGCTACTAGATTGGGTCTCCAGAAGGTGGTGAGGGAATGAACGAGAGTGTAAAACACATACCTGACCTCGTCCTTACCAATCTACCAACTGTTGATAGATTGATATTGTCTCCATAAACTCTACTGTGTTGTGTGGCACTGTCACCATGCTAAATGGCACAGAGTTTTAGCAGATCTAGCAACTCAAGACTGACCGTCCATAAGACACTGTGGACCATCAATAGCAGCAGAACTATACTCCAGCACAATCTGGAACATCACGGCCCAGAATGTCCCCCACACAATCATTACCATCAATCCAGAGGATTAACCCTGGTTCAATGGAGAATGCAGGAGGGCATGCCAGGAGCAGATCCATGAATATATAAAGATAAAATGTTCATCTGCTGAAGCTTCCAAACAAAAATACTTGCATGCCAGATATCATAAACAGCAAGGGACAGAGAGAGCTTAGTGATCACAGAACCAATGAATCCGAATTAATCTCTGCAATCCTGCTAATCCGATCGAGAATGGTGACGGACGACTAAACAACTCACCGGAGCAGGAGTCTCCACAATTATCTCCAACCTCAATGATGGAAGAGCCCAGCACGTCAGTGCAAAATATAAGGCTGAAGCCTTCGTTGCAATCTTCAGTCAGAAGTTTTGAGTGGGTGATCCATTTCGGCCTCCTCCGGTGGTCCCCATCATTACAGATAGCAGTCTTCAGCAAATTCGATTAACTGATATCGAGATACGGTTGAAGGCACTGGATACTGCAAAGGCTATGGGCCCTGATAACATGCCGGCAATAGTCCTGTAGACTTGTACTCCAGAACATCCCGCTCCCCTAGCCAAGCTGTTCCAATATGTTTACAAACCGACAATGCAGAAAAAACTGCTCAAGTATGTTCTGTACAGAAAACACAGGACAAATTCGAAACGTCCAAATACCGCCTTATCAGTCTACTCTCCATCATCAGTAAAATGATGGAAGGTGTAATCAACAGTGCTATCAAGCAGCACCTGCTCAAAACTAACCTGTTTGGGGTTTGCCAGGATCACTCAGCTCCTGAACTCGTCACAGCCTTGGTTCAAACATAGAAAAAGGAACTGAATTCCAGCCCTTGATATCAAGGCAGCATTCTGCCAAATGTGACACAAGGAGCCCAAGCAAAAGCGGTATCGCGGGCCAACATTGCATTATTGGAGTCATACCTGACAGATAGGAAGATGGTCATTGTTGTTCGAGATCAGTCATCTCAGCTCCAGAACACGTCTGCAGTCGTCCCTTAGGATAATGTCCTCGGTCCAAACATCTTCAGCTGCTTGAATAATGACCTTCCTTCCATCATAAGGTCAGAAGTGGGGATATTTGATGATGACTGCACAATGTTCAGCACCTTTCGCAAATGCTCAGATATGGAAGCAGCCCATGCCAAAAGCAACAATATCTGGGCAATATCCAGGCTTGAAAATGTGTTGCTGGAAAAGTGCAGCAGGTCAGGCAGCATCCAAGGAACAGGAGATTCGACGTTTCGGGCATAAGCCCTTCCTCAGGAGATTTTAACCTACTGCGAATCCTCTTGCAAGGATGCCTTCCTTGCACAAGCTGTCTTCCTCCCTCTACAAGGATTTAAAAACTCTTGTTCCGTGGATGGTGCCTGACCTGCTGCGCTTTTCCAGCAACACATTTTCAGCTCTGATCTCCAGCATCTGCAGACCTCACTTTCTCCTGAATATCCAGGCTTGGGCTGGCAAGTGGCAAGTAACATTTGCGCCACATAAATTCAGATGATGACCGTCATCAATAAGAAACAATACAACCACTTTGTATTCAGCAACCACTTTGTATATCATCATTAACTTTCCCCAATATCAATATCCTTGGTCGGGGGGGGGGGGGGGGGGGGGGGGGTGTTTCATTGACTAGAAACTCAACTGGATTCGCCACATGAATGTAATAGAAGATCAAAGACTAGGATTACTGTACGAGAAACTCACCACCTGACTACCCAAAACTTGTTCATTATCTCCAAGGGACAAGTCATGAATTTGATGGAATATCTTTACTTGCCTGAATGGGTGCAGCCCCAACAACACTAAAGAAGCGTGACACAATCCAGGACAAAACTGCCCATTTGATTTGCACCACATCCACAAGCATTCACTCCCTTCACCATGGTCACTCAGGAGCAGCAGTGTGCACTGTCTACAAGACACAATGGAGGAATTCCCCAAAGATCCTCAGACAGCTCCTTGCAATCTCACGAACACTTCCATCTGGAATGACAAGAGCAGTAGACTTTTGGGAACACCACTACCTTCAAATTCCCCTCCAAACGAGTCAACATCCTAATTTGGAAATATATTGTCGTTCGTTCACTGTTGCTGCGTGAAAGCTCTGGAATTCCCTCTTTAATCACTAGTGGGTCACCGCACAGCAGGTAGGTTGCAGCAGTTCGAGAAGGCAGCTCAGCACCACCTTCTCAAGGGAAACTGGGGACGGGCAAGAAATATTGGGCACATCCAGTGGTGTCCACATCCAAAAAAACGTTTTGGTAAAAATAGTTCCAAGTTGAGCATCTCGATGGGACAGGTTATCTGATTTGAACACCAACAAGAAATGTGTTTCTAATATTGAACATTTTAGACTTTTCTGTTGTTAGAAGGTTGCTTGGTGTTCGATGAAATAATGTTGCCGAATGCTGTGATGAATTTCAGCTGTTTTGTTTAAATCAACAATAAAATCTGATTGAAGATTTGTAGCTCGGGTATCCGTTGTTGTGGTTCTGCTCGCCGAGCTGGAAGTTTTTGCTGCAAACGTTTCGTTCCCTGGCTAGGGAACATCATCAGTGCTGTTGGAGCCTCGTGTGAAGCGCTGCTTTGATGTTTCTTCCGGTATTTATATTGGTTTGTTCTTGCCGCTTCAGGGTGTCAGTTTCAGCTGCAGTGATTTGTATGTGGGGTCCAGGTCGATGTGTCTGTTGATGGATGTTCTTGCCGTTTCCGAGTGTCAGTTTCAGCTGTAGTGGTTTGTATGTGGGGTCTAGGTCAATGTGTCTGTTGATGGAGTTTGGGGATGAATGCCATGCTTCTAGGAATTCTCTGGCTGTTCTCTGTCTGGCTTGTCCTATGATAGTGGTGTTTACCCAGTCAAATTCATGTTGCTGGTTGTCTGAGTGTATGGCTACTAGAGATAGCTGGTCGTGTTGTTTTGTGGCTAGCTGATGTTCATGGATGCGGATTGTTAGCTCTCTTCCTGTTTGTCCTATATCTCCAAACTCCATCAACAGACACATTGACCTGGACACCATATACAAACCACTACAGCTGAAACTGACACTCGGAAACGGCAAGAACATCCATCAACAGACACATCGACCTGGACCCCACATACAAATCACTGCAGCTGAAACTGACACCCGGAAGCGGCAAGAACAAACCAATATAAATACCGGAAGAAACATCAAAGCAGCGCTTCACACGAGGCTCCAACAGCACTGATGATGTTCCCTAGCCAGGGAACGAAACGTTTGCAGCAAAAACTTCCAGCTCGGCGAGCAGAACCACAACAAATCAACAATACTGGCGTAACAGGATCAATTCTTCGAAAATACCAGACAGAAAATGGCAATCATCGTAGAGAGAATGTACTCCTGCCAGATGAGACTCACTGATAGCAGCTCATATTTCAAATATTAATGGAATACTGGCTGACACTAAATCCTCCCACCGTACATATCACAGGGGTTACCATTGACCAGAACGTGAAGTCAAATCAACAAACAAATACAAGGGTTACAAGAGCAGGTCAGAGACTTACAAGTCTACACTGAATAATAGACCCTATGACCTAAACGGCATGAGATATAGCAATAGACTTCGGCCATTCAGCCCATTCCTTCACTCTGATACTGTGCCATTTTGTCATTGTCTCTATGAAAAGTGCAAATATCTTCTACATACTGACTGTATCAATCTTTGCAGTAATCCATTAGTTTCAATCAGAACCCCCCCCCCAACCCACCACAATTCTTCTAAATTCCATCGAGTACACACACTACCGCTGATATGACAAGCCATCATCCTCAGGATGGATCACCTCCAACACCAGCAGATCTTTCTCCAGAGATAGTGTCCAAAACAGCTCACAATTGGCCAAACGCTGTCTGAACATAGCCCATTACATTCTCAGCAGTATGTCTCCCGTCTTGTATTCTTGCTCTCTTGAAATGAATGCGAACATTGCTTTTGCTTTCCTAACTGCCAACTGAACATGCACGTTAACCATAAGAGAGGACGAATGCTTCAAAATCCTTTTGTGTTTCAGATTTAATGGATCATATTAGAATATAGTGTCTCCTCTATTCCGCCTACCAAAGTACATATTCTCACATGTTCCCACATTGTGTTCCATCAGCCACGTGTTTTCCCACAGTCGTAAACTGTTCAAGCCTTTCTGCAGCTTCCCCACTTCCTCAATATCATCTGCAAACATAGCAAAACTGCCCTCAAGTACTTTGTTCAGTTTGTTCATACATAATAAATTTCCTGGCTCCTAAGGACCGTCCACCATCTACAAGGCACAACAGTAAAGATGCTTGACTCCATTCAGGTTGAAGCATTGGCTTGACTTGAATTACACCTGGAGAGTCTTCACTCCCTGCACCACTGACTCTCAGTAGAAGCGCACCCTACCTCCTTTTGTTGTGAGTTTACTTCATTATGGCGCAGAATCCCAGTCTATTGATCACACTCCGTCTCAACACTAACTGAGTGGTGCTCACACCAACCATATCACTGTGTATTGATGACGATGGAGGGAGGTCGGCGAGGGGATGTCTATGATGAATAACTGTGTGACTGCCAGGCTGAAACCAGCCCCAACAGCCTCGGATGTACCTGTGCCCGCTCTCACCGCTGCAGGCATGATCATTCTTCCTGAAGATCAAATCATGGAAAGCAACGGGCCTGGATAGTGTTCCCAGCTGAGCACTCAGATCCTGGGAGGACCAACTGGCAGAGGTATTCACATACAATTTCAGACTCTCCCTCCCACTAGCTCAAGTCTCAAGCTGCTTCAAGAAGACCAACATCAACCTTCATCATTGTGCTTCCAATTAAACTAGTTGGACTATAACCTGGTGTTGTGTGATTTTTAACTTTGTACACCCCAGTCCAACACCGGCATCTCCAAATCATAAATTCAATCTTGTAAGTGAGAAAGCTCATTCTTTAATGACATAATGATTGCCGCCCAGTGGCTCTAACTTCAATAAACATGGAGTTATTTGAAAGTCTGGTAATGGCCCACATCACCTCCAATCTCCCAACCTTACTTGATCCCCTATAATATGCCGACTGATGTAACGGGTCCACAACAGATGCCGTATCCCAAGCCCTGCATTCATCCTTCGGACATCTGGACAACAAAGACGCCTACACCAGACTCCTGCTCATTGACGACAGCTCCACCTTAAACATAATTATTCCCTCCAGACTGATCTCAAAATTCAGTGACCTTAGTCGCGGCTCCACCCTCTGCAACTGGATCCCCAGGTTTATGACCCAGAGACCACAATTAGTGAAGATAGGTATCTGCACCTCCACCACAATACCACGCAACACTGGAGCTCCTGGAGGATGTGTCCTCAGCCCCCTACCGTACTCCCTGTACATACACAGCTGTGTCCCTCAGCTCGCTTCTGGACTCCCTGTACACACACGGCTGTGACCTCAGCCCCCTACTGTACTCCCTGTACCCAGACCGCTGTGCCTTCAGCTCTCTACTGTATTCCCTGTACATCCACGGCTGTGTCCTCACCCCTGACTTTACCCCCTGTACACCAAGAGATGTGCCCTCTGACCCAACTGTACACGGTGTACACACATGGCTGTGTCCTCAGCTCCCTACTATTCATCCTGTAGACAAACGGTTGTGTCCTCAACCCCCAACCGTTCTCCCTGTACACATATGACTGCTTCCCTCAGCCTCCTAATGTACTCTCTGTATACCCATGGCTGTGTCATTACGCACAGCCATGGACTCCAATCTCCCAAACATTGTCTCTATTTTCATGGCTCATTGCCGTAGAATGGCTGCCATTATCTATCCAAGATTACTGAGGGAAGTGAGAGAGGAAATAGCTGGGGCCATAACCAATATCTTCGTAGCATCCTTGAATACAACTGAGGTCCCAGAGGACTGGAAAGTTTATAATCCCCTTGTTTAAGAAATTTAGCATGAATAATCCAGTTAATTATAGACTGTTGAACCTGACGTCTGGGTAGGGAAGCTGCAAGATAAGATATTGAGGGATAGGATCTATTCTCATTTGGATGAGAAGGTAGGCGTTGAGAAGTTGTTTCCATTCCTGGGCAGACTGTCGCACTCGAGGATATAGATACCGAATCAGGAGTATCGATTTCAATCTGAGATGCAAACCGATGTCTTCTCTCGGAAGGTAGTGAATGGCTGGAATTCCCTGATCCAGAGAGGTATGGAGGGATACAAGGCGTTGGCAAGAAAGTGGAGCTGAGCCCTGGAGTAGATCAGCCATGTTTTTATTAAACGACAGGACTAGCTTGAGGGGCCGAATGGCCGACTCCTGTTCCTATTTATTAATTTCACATGCTGTGCTTTTGGAAAGTAATGGGTTATTTTCCTGGAAATCGTGTTGCAAAATGTTGCATTCAGGGAGAGCAGAGGGTTTGTTGTTTTAACCCTGGGTGGAGTATGGGGCTGTATTCCCAGCATATCTGGGGCTGCAATATGTCCCACATTTGGAGCAGGCGTACAGAGAGGGGAAGCCTGAAAACAGGGTTTGGGGGTGGTGGAGGCACCTTCTGGCCCAGCCTACATTTTCCAAGTACGTTTCCACAATTGCACCTAACCATGGGAGTGGCCTCGATCTGACCCTGTGTAGCAGGTCCGAAGGGCTGAATGGAACATCAGAACACAGGGCTGAGGGACAGGAAGGGGCCATTCGGCCCTTTGGCACTACTCCACCAGTCAGTAAGGTCGTGGCACATCTCATTGTGGTCCCAGTTGCACTTTGCTCTCCATGCACCATTATCCCTGCGTCACCTGTCTGTAGACAATCAGACAAAGCCAGCCTCGGTATAATATAAATATCTGGCCATCCCAAACTTCTGGGAAAGAGAATTTCCACTGGAATGAAATACCACTTTATGAATTTCTCCTAATTCATGCTCTGAATGAAGATGGAGAGTGTCACTGTTTCCTTTTCTCGTCCCACTCTTCCACTGCTCACAACAAATTTTAAATGTCACCAGGTTGGTGATTTGGCTGATGATAAAGTTCTCAGACTGGTGAGGTTCAGTGATAGGAGCAAGTCAGGGAGATTTCTTTAGTCAGCCACACGTAACTAATATAACTAACGGATGCACCACATGGTGGATCTGTGGTTAGCACTGTTACCTCCCATCGCTATGGAGCTGGGTTCAATTCCAACCTCGGAAAACCCTCTATGTGGATTTTGAGCATTCTCCCCATGTCTGTGTGGGTTTCCTTCCAGTGTTCCAGTTTCCTCCCAAAGTCCAAAGATATGCAGCTTAGAGTGGATTAGCCATGCTAAATTGCCCATAGTGCCCAGGGATGTGTACGTTAGGTAGGTTAGTGATGGGAAATGCAGGGGGGATAGAGTATGGGGGGGTGCAGTCCAGGGGGAATACAGTTCTGAGGGTCAGTGTGGACATGATAGATGGAATGTCCTTCTTCCACAGTGTAGAGATTCTATAAAAATGACAAGAAGTTTGGATTATACAAACACCCAGTGGGTATCTATCTGATCCACTCTCCTCTCGGCTTTGTATGTTTCAATAACATCACCTCTCATTCCAAGAGTAACCTGTTAAAGCCTTCATAATATAAGACCCTCTTTCCTGGAATACATGAAGTGAAGCATCTCCGAACTGCTTCCAAATTAATTATATCCTTCTCAGGTAAGGAGACAAAAATAATCTCACACTCACTTGAGGTTGATTTTTGTTTTCTCTATGGTGAGAGTATTTGGAACTCACTTCCCAGCAGAGCTTTGGAGGCAGAGGTATTGAATATTTTTGAGGCACAGACAGAAGGTTCATAAGTTACAACAGAGTCAAGGATTGGGCAGCGATTTGTCAGTGTAGGGGAAAATGTAGACAGTGGTGCAAAATCACACTGCTCCAGAACATCCTGGAATATAATGCAAACTGAAATGATAATATCGATAAAATGTTAAAGGGGAAATCCAAGATGGTGGCAATCCGGAAGGTCTTCTTTGTTGGGCTCTGCATCACAGCACGGACAAAATGGTTCCCGAACCTACTCTACTCCAGCAATTTACTTAAAATTCAACCCTAAAAGGGTGATAGAATCTTTATTAATCCCGTTTCATCAAGTGGAAATGACAGAATTTGGAAAAGGATGAGTAAGTCGTAACACACGGTGCACCCATCAGAAGCATCGAGCATACCTGAGGCGATATGTGCAACCCACTCTGCTCGTTCCCTGGACCCAGTTACTCACCCAGGTCTTGGTCACTGAGTTCATCAAGTTACGTAAAATGATTGAAGGCATGATTAAAGAAAAGTTCAGCCGTGGCTAGAACTACGACCACTCTCAGATGCGCTCCAAAAACTTGAGAAGCAACTTGACAGCTTTGGAAACAAAATGGACAATGTCAAGCGCCAAACTGCATGAGAGAGTCTGCGATCAATTCCTCACAAGAGAGTATCCTCATCGTTGAAAAACAGGTCCGTATCTTTACTGAACATGATGACGACATTGAGAACAGGGGCAGGATGAAGAATGTTAACATTGTCGGTCTGCTGGCCCAGACAGCAGGTGGTCAGCCAGTGAGAATTTTTCGAAAACTGGCTGCAGTGGTTCCTTCACTTCGAAACTGAAGAGGGACGGGTGAAGACTGAGACAGTTCATGGGGTTACAGTGCACAGGTCAGGCTCAGACCAGCGTTCTCACCCTGTCCTCGTGTGGTGACATAGGTATGGGGATAAACAAAGACCAATGGAAGCTTCCAGAACCCAGGGGAAAGATCCAATGGCTTTAATTCACGGGCTCCAGGATTATGTCCTTTTGGGATTTTCAGTGGCGGTGATTCTGAAAACAAATCATTTGATGATATAGAACATAGAACATTCGGCCCTCGATGTTGCACCGACCTGTCATACCAATCTGAGCCCATCTAACCTACACCATTCGATGTACGTCCATATGCCTGTCCAATGACGATTTAAATGCACTTAAAGATAGCGAATCTACTATCTTTGCAGGCAAAACATTCCATACCCTTACTACTCTCTGAGTAAAGAAACTACCTCTGACATCCGTCAGATATCTATCACCTCTCAATTTAAAGCTATGCCCCCTCATGAACACCGTCACCATTCTTGGACAAAGGCTTACCTATCTAAACCTCTGATTATCTTATATGTCTTTATTAAGTCACCTCTCAAACTTCTGTTCTCTAACGAAAACAGCCTCAAGTCCCTCAGCCTTTTCTCGTAAGACCTTCCATCCATACCTGGCAATATCCTAGTAAATCTCCTCTGCACCCTTTCCAAAGCTTCCACATCCTTCTTATAATGTGGTGCCCAGAAATGTACACAATACTCCAAGTGCGGCCGCACTAGAGATTTGTACAGCTGTAGCATAACTTCATGGTTCCGGAACTTGATCCCTCTATTAATAAAAGCTAAAATACTGTCTGCCTTCTTAACAACCCTGTCAACCTCGGTGGCAACTTTCAGTGATCTATGTACCTGGACACCGGGATCTGTCTGCTCATCCACACTACCAAGAATCTTACCATTCGCCCAGTACTTTGCATTCCTGTTACTCCGACCAACGTGAATCACCACACACTTGTCCGCATTAAACTCCATTTGCCACCTCACAGCCCAGCTCTGCAGCTTATCTATGCCTCTCTGTGGCCTCCAACATTTTTCCGCACTATCCACAACTCCTCCGACCTTAGTGTTTGCAAATTTACTAACCTAAGTTCTACGCCCTCATCCAGGTCGTTTAGAAAAATGATGAACAGCAGTGGACCCAACACCGATCATTGTTGTAAACCACTACTAACTGGACTCCAGGATGAGCATTTCCCATCAACCATGACCCACTGACTTGTTTCAGCAAGCTAATTGCGGATCCAAACTGCTATATCTCCCACAATCCCATTACCCTGCATTTTGTACAATAGCCTACTATGGGGAACCTTATCGAACACCGTGCTGAAATCCATATACACCACATAATCCGGTTTACTCTAATCTACCTGTTTGGTCACCTTCTCAAAGAACGCAATAAAGTTTGTGAGGCACGACCTCTCCTTCACAAAATCGTGCTAACTATCCCTAATCAATTTATTCTTTTCTAGATTATTATAAATCCTATTCCTTACAACCTTTCCCAACACTTTACCAACAACTGAAATAAGGCTCACTGGTCTATAAGTACCAGAATTGTCTCTACTCCCCTTCTTGAAGAGCGAAACCACATTTCCCATTCTCCAGACTTCTGGCAATATTCCTGCGGACAATGACGATTTAAAGATCATTGCCAAAGGCTCGGCAATCTCCTCCCTGGCTTCCCAGAGGAACCTAGGATAAATCCCATCCGGCCCAGGGGACTTATCGACTTTCACACGCTGCAGTATTTCTAACATCTCCACCTTGTGAACCTCAATCACACCTAGTCTAGTAGCCTGTATCTCAGTATTCTCCTTGACAAGATTGTCATTTTCTCGAGTGAATATTGTTGAAAAAAATATTCATTTAGTGCTTCCCCATCTACTCTGACACAACACACCACTTTCCACTCCTATCCTTGATAGGCCCTATTCTTACTCTCGTCATTCTTTTATTCCTTAAATACCTATAGGAAGCCTTAGGGTTTACCCTGATCCTTTCAGCCAACAACTTCTCATGTCTCCTCCTGGCTCTTCTGTGCTCTCCCTTTGGGTCTTTCCTGGCTACCTTGTGAACCTCAAGCGCCCTAACTGAGCCTTCACATCTCATCCCAACATAAGCCTTCCTCTTTCTCTTGACCAGAGATTCCATTTGCTTCACAAACCACGGCTCCCACACTCTACATCTTCCTACCTGCCGGACAGGTACATACTTATCTAGGACACGCAGTAGCTTTTCCTTGAATAAGCTTCACATTTCTAATGTGCCTATCCCCTTCAGTTTCCTTCTCGCTCCTATGCTTCCTAAATCATGCCTAATCGCATCATAATTGCCTTTCCCTAGCTGTAACTCTTGCCCATTGCTATACACCTATCCCTTGCTATCACTAAAGAAAACATAACAGAAGTTGTGATCGCTATCACCAAAGTGCTCACCTACTTCCAAAACTAACACCTATCAAAAGAAGAGTAAGGGAACTGGGGAATCAATATTCCCTCTGATACCCAATGGTTCTCCGTATTGCATTTAATGGATCCATGAACTTGTCTGACTGTGCAGAGAAAGCAAAAACTTTGTGGACATTTTAAATTCCCCGATCGATTTTGTTCAGTTTTGTTTGTTTTTTTATATATGTTTAGTTTTGAGAGCTTGTCAGTTGTAATATTTTTAGATTGTGTAGTTTTTAAGCTCGATGAGACTTTGTTTATTAATCAGTAATTCGAGTTATTCCTCTCTCGAGTTCAAATGTTGCTACAGTGTGTTGTGGATAATGATATACTTAAATGGTGTACCTGGAACAATAAGGGAAGCCACTGGCCACTCAAGAGGAAAAAATTACTTTCTAGTCTTAAAACTAGAGAGGGTGGATGTTTCCTATTGCAGGAAATGCAGCTTGATGACAAGGAACATTTGACGTTACAACAGGGCGGGTTTGAATTTCTTTTTTGCGTCTTTTAATACTAGGAGTAGGGGAGAAGCCATACTGGATAAGAAGTATCTTCCATTTAAATTACTAGATTGTATTTGACACTCACGGGAGGATCATAATACCCCACGCCTTGAACTATGGTAAATAATCCAATATTTTAAATGGTATTTGCGACGCACCCCCCACCCCGGGCGAACACTCTAAAAATCCTGGTAGATGCATTTTCCAAATGCAGTTATCTTGCAACATGGCACATTATCGTAGAAGGAGATTTCAACTGTCTTATGGACTCCACGGTGGGCAGAATGTACAAAGGTCCCTCAATATCCTCGTATAATGTTAGTCATTGGAGGATTTGTGTGCAGAACTAGAGCTGGTGGATGTCTGGAGGCACATCTACCTCACAAGTAGGGCTTTTATTTTCTTCTTTAACCCGCTGAACTGCCACACGAGGGTTTATAACTTCCCCATCCCTGCAACAATCTTAGATTAGGTGGCATATTGCACAATTGGGAATATTACCATTTCTGACCATACTCATTGATTAAGGTTAAGGGCAATATAACAGATTCGAGACACCAGCGAATATATCCCTTTAATCTGAAGGCTGATTAGTTCATTGAGTATTTCTGTAATGAATTCAGATCTTTCTTAGCCATTAATTCAGATTCAAGTAGTAACCCATCCATTCTATGGGAAATTGCTAAGGCTTATGCCAAGGAAATAATTATTCCTGAAGATGCAGCAGAAGGGGAAGCAGGAACGTTGGTTTGAGGCACAGCTGAGGGCAGCAGAGTGGGCATACGTGATAGACCCTCAGTGGCTAAGCTGCAGTGGATCACAACGCTTCGGTCTACAGTGAATTCCACGTTCACACAGACAGCCAAGAAAGAAAATACTTTTGCAAAACAAAGGCAGTTTGAACATGGTGATAAGCCAGGCAAGTACTTAGCCAGGAAAACGACCGCCCCTCTCAAGCCATTACCTCAATTAGGAAAGGTACTGGGATAATTACCTTCAATTAAAAAAAAATGTCTCCTGTTCGAGGCATTTCAGACTTGCCATAATGAGGATAGATGGATTAAGATGGAGTCATTTTTCAAGAACCTGGATCTTCCAGGAGTAACCCCTGAATAAGTGTTGTGCCTCAATGCAGCATTGTCAGTGCAGGAGGGTGTGAAGCAGATTCAGAAAGTAAAGGCATACGTTCCTGACAGATTTCCTCGTGAATTTTGTCAATAATTTTTAAACCTATTGTCAAGGCTGATGTTTAACATGTCCCGTCACTCATACAGTCACAAACCCCTCCCTCCATCCTTAAGAGAGGCTCATATTTCTCTGATGCTGAAGAAAGGGAGACCCTGGAGGATTGTGTTTCTTACATGCCAATCGCATTTTTAAATGTTGCTTTCAAAATCCTGTCTGAGACCCGTGAATTAAGGCTGGAATCTTTGCTGCCTTCCGTTGCCAAAGAGGACCAAACAGGTTAAATAAAGGGCCGCAGATCTTCCGACATGTAAAGAGTTTAATCAATATGATCTAGAGTGTCAACAACAATCTATCCAGGGATTATTGATCTCTTTAAATGAGAGCAAGCATTTGATTGAGTTGAGTGGCCGGGTCTCTTCTGTACATTAGAACGGTTTGGTCTAAGCAAATTTTTTGTCAGGTTGGTGAGGGTCCTTCACCGCAATCTTCTGGCTGCGGTTCTCACTAATGGTGTGTCAGCCAGTAAAATTAATATTTCTCCAGGCAGCCGACAAGGTTGACACCTTTCACCATTGTTGTTTAAATTGGAGATTGAGCCACTGGCGGAGGCCATCCGTCGGGATGCCATCATATCTGTCCCAGAAGTGGGATAGAAGTAAGATTACATTGTATGCAGATGAGGGTCTTATGTTTTTTTGTCAAATTCCGCAATTTCGGTAGTGCATGTGATGCAATTCAATAATTCACTTGTTGCCTTTCCGGGCGATAAGTTTAATTTTACAAAGTTGGAGGCCATGTCTATGTCAGATCTTAGGGAAATAACTGATACTGAAGGCCAAATCCTGGTTTCCTTTTAAATGGTCACGGGGGTGGATTCCCTATTTCAGTATTTTCATTACATCGGTCTTTGATCAGTTATTTAACGTGAACTGTGTCCATTTGTTTGACAAAATTAAACAAGACCTTCGAAGATGGGAGGCATTTCCAATATCCTGGCTAGGTTGGATCGCTGTTATTAAAATGAATGTCCTTCGTCATTTCCTACACCCCATGTGAATGCTTTCTTTGATATTTCCCAAACAGATGACGCATGTGGGTGGCACGGTGGCACAGTGGTTAGCACTGCTGCCTCACAGCGCCAATGACCCGAGTTCACTTCCTGGCTCAGGCGACTGACTGCGTGGAGTTTCCACATTTTCCCCGTGCCTGCGTGGGTTTCCTCCCACACTCCAAGGATGTGCAGGTCAGGTGAATTGGTCATGCTAAATTACCCATAGTGTTGGGTGTAGGGGAATGGGTCTGGATGAATGGTGGGTCGGTGTGGACTTGTTGAGCCAAAGGGCCTGTTTCCACACTATAAGTAATTTAATCTAACATGTTTTTTAGGAAAAGAATGACTGGTTTAGCTCTTTTATTTGGCACTAGAAGCGATTCTTTATCGAGCTAACAAAATTGCAACTGCCCCACAGATTGTGGGGAGTTGATTTCCCCGACTAAAAGCAATCAATTAAGTTTTTTCTCATCCTATTTGAGTGCCTGGGCCGCTGAGGTCTCGGTATCAATATGGCTAGACAGTGAGCTCTCCCAGGCAAAGTGAACCCTTATTAATCTGTTGTTATTAGATAAAATGACAACGTTTATGGAATATTGTCATAAACTAATGATGATCAATACTGTTAGAGAATGAAGGACAATGCGTCAGATTGAGGGCAATACAGCCATTATCATGTTTCTTACCCCATAATTGGTATACCGCGTGGTCAACTGGGGATAATGGATTCCAGGTTTAAACTGTGGGCAGGCAGGGGGGTACATTGCTTGAGTGATTTAGAATTAGTAGAATCCCTACAGTGTGAGCCCCACAAGTCCACTTAGATCCTCTGAAGTGTAACCCCCCCCCCCGCCCCCAGACCCATTTCCCTACCATGCTATATTAACCCTGATTAATTCCCCAACCTGCAGATCCTGGAACACTATGAGCGATTTAACAATGGCCAATTCATCTAACCTGCACATCATTGTGACTGTGGGAGGAAACCTATGCAGACACAGTTGACAATATACTAACTCCACATAGTCAGTCATCCAGCGCTGGAACCAAACCCGGTACAGTGAGTCAGCAGTGCAAACCTCTGAGCCACCAGGTGTTAACTGAGGGAGAAACAATGATATCATTTGATCAAATAACTCATAGGTATGGACTTGCTAGTGGAGACTTCTTCTGTTTTTTTTTTCAGATTAGAGATTTGATTGAAAAATTACTTTTAACAGACACTTACAGATCTGATAGAGAGAAGCGGGTATTTATTGTTAAGAATACACTCTCTGTCAGCACCCTTTATCATTAGTTGGATAGTGTCCCCTCAGACAAGACTGTGCAGCTTCGTGACGTCTGTGCGAGAGAGTTGGAGGTTTAGATCTCTTCGGAGACATGGGAGATATTTGTGAAAATGCTCAAAGGATTTTGATCTGTAATAGGACCCATTCCATGCAGTTAAAAATTCTTCATAGGGTCTATCTGATACCAGATTTTCTCTCAAAATTCAAAGTGGGATTATCTTCAGCATGTCCTAAATGCAGAATGACTACAGGCACCCTTACTCATTGCATGTGGCCCTGCTGCAAGCACCGTATATACTGGAGCACTGTGTTAGGCGTGGTAGGGTGGGTCCTGGCGACTGAATTGGAGATGGACGCGCTTTCTCTTTTCCTGGGCCTGCCCAGAGTATCTTACGCAGATGCACGTTGGAAAAAAAAAATATATCCTTACTTTCTGTGTTAGGAAAAATATTCTGTTGTGTTGATTGTCTGAAAACTCCCCGGGTCTGTTGGGTCTTTGTAAGCTCATCGTGGAGAATATCCGTTTGGACTTTCTCACCAGAATGGTGCACCAAAAACAGAGATTATTATAATTCATAGAGTCATTGAGGCATAGAGATGTAAAGCACGGAAACAGACCCTTCGGTCAAACCCATCCATGCCGATCACATATCCCAAACCAATCTAGTCCCACCTGCCAGCACCCAGCCCATATCCCTCCAAACCCTTCCTATTCATTTACCCATCCAAATTCCTCTTAAATGTCGCACTTGCATCAGCCTCCCCCACTACACCTGGCAGCTCATTTCATACACGCACCACCCTCTGTGTGAAATAGTTGTCACATAGGTCTCTTTTATATCTTTCCCCTCTCACCCTAAACCTATGCCCTCTACTTCTGGACTCCCCGACCCCATGGAAAAGACTTTACCTATTTACCCTATCCATGCCACTCATAATTTTGCAAACCTCTATAGTGTCACCACTCTGACTGGGACGATGCAGGGAAAACAGCCCCAGCCTGTTCAGCCTCTCCCTGTAGCTCAAATCCTCCAACCCTAGCAACATGCTTGTAAGTCTTTCCTGAGCCCTTTCAAGTTTCTGATAAGAAGGAGACCAGAATTGGACGCAATATTCCAACAGTGGCCTAACCAATGTCCTGTACAGCTGCAACATGACCTCCCAACTCCTGTACTCTATACTGTGACCAATAAAGGAAAGCATACCAAACGCTTTCTTCACTATCCTATCTACCTGCGACTCCACTTTCAAGGAGCTATGAACCTGCACTCCAAAGTCTCTTTGTTCAGCAACACTCCCTGCGACCTTACCATTTAGTGTATAAGTCCTGCTGAAATTCCAAAAGTGCAGCACCTCATCTTTATCTTAACTAAACTCCACCTGCCATTTCTCAGCCCATTTGACCATTTGGTCAAGATCCCATTGAAATCTGAGGTGACCCTCTTCGCTGCCCACTACACCTCCAATTTTGGTGTCATCTTCAAACTTACGAACTGTACCTCTTACGCTCGCATCTAAATCATTTATGTCAATGACAAAAGTAGTGACTCCAGCACCGATCCTTCTGTCACTGCACTGGTCACAGGCCTCCGTTCCGAAAAACAACTGTCCATCACCACCCTCTGTCTTCTACCTTTGAGCCAGTTCTGTATCCAAATGGCTAGTTGTCCCTGTATTCCATGAGATCTGACCTTGCTGATCAGTCTCCCATGGGGAATCTTATCACAACCCTTACTGAAGTCCATATAGATTACATCTACCCCTCTGCCCTCATCAGTCCTCTTTGTTACTTCCTCAAAAAACACAATCAAGTTTGTGAGACATGATTTCTCACGCACAAAGACATGTTGACTATCCCTAATAAGTCCTTGCCTTTCCAAATACATGCACATCCTGTCTCTGAGGATTCCCTCCAACAACTTGCACACCACCAACATCAGGCTCACTGGTCTATAGTTGCCTGGCTTGTCCTAACCGCCCTTCTTAAACAGTGGCACCACGTTAGCCAACGTCCAGTCTTCCAGCACCTCATCTGTGACTATCTATATTACAAATATCTCAGCAAGAGTCCCAGCAATCACTTCTCTAGCTTCCCACAGAGTTCTAGGGTACACCTGATCAGGTCCTGGGGACCTGCTTCAAGACATCCAACACTTTCTCCTCTGTAATATGGACAATATGCAAGGTGTCACCATCTATTTCCCTACATTTTACCACTTCCACATCCTTTTCACAGTAAGTACTGATGCAAAATACTCATTTACTATCTCCCCCATACTTCCTGAGCTAGCAAGAATATTCGGTTGTGTTGGATGTCTGAAAACCCCCCAGGTCTGTTGGGTCGTTGTAAGCTCGTCATGGAGAATATCTCTTTGGACTCTCTCACCAGTGTGGTGCACCAAAAAGCAGATTTATATAAGATATGGCAACCCTTTTTGGATTACCGCGATACAGGCTTATCTGCAACTTTAAAAAGGGCATTTATATAGCCATGACGATATTGTCTAATGAATCAAATATGAAGGATTATGAGCATATGAATGTGTAATGCTCTCGAAGAATGAGAGCTATCATTGTGTTATACTGAGCAGAATTATTTATTGTTTATTTTTGTTTTTCTTCTGTCCATTTATAGACTTTAACTTGGTTTGTATCTACATGCACAAGGGTGTAATTTTGTTCAGTTATTTGAGTTGCTTTGTTATTGGTTTAATATAACAATAAAAATCTCTTCTTCAATAAAACTTTTTGTTAAAAAAATTAAAATGCTAACATTGATAGAATAGAGTCCCAAAGAACTCTCATTAGATAGACCACTCATGGTGGTTTACGCTGAAGATCACCACATGGGTGATGGGGTGAGGTTGAGAGAACATCCCTTTCATGGTAATCTCTGTCAGTGTGGGGAATTGAACTTGCGCTGGTGCCCTCCCTCTGCATCACAAACCAACAATCCAGCCAATTGAGTGGGAGACTGTGTAACTGTTACACGCAGAATCAGTCACAGACAAGGGGCAAGATAAACTTTCATGACAAGGTACATTGTATATTTGATGTAACGGTCATGATAATGGCTGAGGATGAAAACGTTCTCTGCTAGAAATTGTAGTTTATATTGAGACAAGTATTTGGAAGGTATCTTTGGCTGAATAGAATAAGGTGAGACACCAGAATGACTAATTGTGATTGGGTATCGATAACCATAAAATAAGTGCATGTTTTTGATTGGCCTGTGGAAAGCATGCTGACTGCTGCATGAATTTATAAAGCACATGAAATATATTGTTCAGAGATTCCGTCCCCATGTGAAATGCCTTCTGAACGCATGCTGGAAGAAACCCGGGGTAAAAAAAACTTCTGAGAATCGTCTGCTCGGTAACAGGAAGCTGGTGGTTGAATGAATGAAAGCTCCTGTGACATGGAGCTGAGTAAACCATCAGATCACCACCGACCGTAATGAATGTTGGAGCATATTTGAAGTACTGAATAGCCTCATGATGGATTTTAATTGTGTGTGATTTGAAAAACGTACATCTCTACTCCACCCTCTTACGTGTTACACACTGGGGCACAGCCGATTTCCTGAAACTGGGAATAAGTTGGAACATTATCTGGAACATTCCATAATTGGCTTTCTCCAGAATATTCTATAACTGTGTAGGGGGCACTAGAAATGCAAGAGAGAAAGAGAGGGAAGATGATGCATGCAGTAGTGACAGTGGTGGAGCATGAGTCTTGATCGTGGGTAGGTGCTATAACAGATATACAGTGAGTGTGAGGGAACAGAGAGAATACGGTGACCCTTATCCTGACAAAGGGGGCAAGGTTATTGATGCATGTCCTGTATTGCTGGGCATTTCTTCAGACCGCAGATACTGCACTGACCTGGGTGGTGCAGGCAGAACACGCTCGGTGGGTCTGGTGGTGTGGCCCCCTCTGGGAAGAGAATGGTCCCCCTCTGTACTAGCCCATCCACCATGACCTTCGTGCTGCTGTCAACAAACTGTGGTGTAATTTCCCCTTAGCTGCCATGCTCGGGTAAACTGTGCAGGGCAGCTCCAAACTGAGAAAGTTCAACCGTGTGACAATTAGCCTTTTAGAGATGGCACCATTGCCAGGAATCACTGAATATCCAGGGGCATCCAGGCGACTGTGAGTACCTCCAGTCATGATGGGTGGGAGAATCGGGCTGGCATTGTATGAGAGGGACACTATGGAGTGGGGTGGGTAGTTAATGAGATGAGTTTGGTAAGATAGCACCAGGAAACTAGCGCGGCCTCGTGCATACAACCCCTCTGTCACTCTCAATGAAATTGTCACTGAGACAGTTTTTATTTGATTCAGCCCAGTGAGGCAAAGACTCTGCTGTCCTCACTCCCAGTTACAAAGCTGCAGAACAAATGCTCATCCAAAACTCTCCATCGCCTGAACTCACAGCAATATCCCATTCACTCATAATTCTTCATAATACCGACCCGTGTTGCATGATACTATCGAAAAGTCTTCATTTCAGCATTCTGAACCCTGTGAACACATCCTTCCATGACATATTTTCTCAGTCTCCCCCACCCTGTCTCCACTCCAAAACACACTCACTTACAGTCATACTGCACGAGACTGCCAGTATGGCTGGCCATTTGGCCCAGCTGGTCCATGCCAACCAAAGTGTCCATCCACACTCACCCCATTTCCCTGCCCTTGCGCTGTATCCACGCTCACCCCATTTCCCTGCCCTTGCTCTGTATCCACACTCACCCCATTTCCCTGCCCTTGCTCTGTATCCACACTCACCCCATTTCCCTGCCCTTGCTCTGTATCTACACTTACCCCATTTCCCTGCCCTTGCTCTGTATCCACACTCACTCCATTTCCCTGCCATTACTCTGTATCCACACTCACCCCATTTCCCTGCCCTTGCTCTGTATCTACACTCACCCCATTTCTCTGCCCTTGCTCTGTATCTCTCTAATCCTTTCCTATCTGTGTATTTGTCCAAATGCCTTTTCAATGTTGTTATTGTACCCACCTTTACCACTTCCACTAGCAGCTCAGTCCATATGCGTACCACACTCTGTGTAAAAACGTTGACCCTCAGGTTCCTTTTTATATAGTTTTTCCTTTCCAAATATTAATGGATGCCCGCTCATCCTCGATTCCCCAACCTTGGGAAAAAAATTGAAGTATTCACCCCAGGTACGTCGCTCATGATTTTATAAGAGTTACACTTCTATAAGAACCCTCTCAGTTTCCTACGCTGTAAGGAAATAAGTTCTAACCTGTCCAACCTCTGCCTATAACTGAGAGCCTTTAGCTCAGGAAACATCTTTGTAAATTTCTTCTACACTCTTTCTCGTGCAATAATATCCTTTCTAGAGCAAAGTGAACAAAACTGAACACAATACTCCAACTGCAGCCTTACCAACATCCTGTACAACAGGAACATAACATCCCAACGTATATACTCAATGCCCTGATGAAGGCCAGTGTACCCCAACAGTCTTCTTCACTGTCCTGTGTATCTGGGACTCAAATTTCAGACAACCGTGCACCTGATCAAAAAACTCCCTTTGTTCCACTACACTCCTTAAGACCCTCTCATTCATCATTAAACTCCAACCTGGATTTGACTTTCCATAATGCAAGACGTCACATTTATCTTTATTAAACGCCATTTGCTCATTCTCAGCTCACGTCCCCAGCTTACCAGGGTACTGCTCCAATTTCTGACAATGTTCCTCACTGTAAATGATGCCTTCTAATTTAGAGTAATCTGCAAACTTACTAACCTTGCGCTGTGCACTCTGGTACAAATCATTGATATAGAGAACAAACAGCAATGAGCCCATGACCGACCACTGAGGCACTCCACTAGTCACAGGCCTCCAGTCCGACAAGCATACCCCCACCATAGCCATTTGCTTCATAACGTCAAGCCAATTGTGTCGCCAATTTGCCAGTTTACATTGGAGTCCATGCGATCTAACCTTCCAGAGCGGCCTACCATGTGGAATCTTATCAAAGGTCTTACTGAAATCCATATAGACTATGTCCACCACCCTGCCCTTGTCAACCTTTCTGGTCACTTCCTCAAAAACTCTAACAAAATGTGTAAGGCATGATCCGCCATGCACAAAGCCATGCTGACGGCTCCAAGTCAAACTCTGTATTTCCAAATGCATGCATATCTTATCTCTCAGAACCTTCTCAAGTGGTTTACCGAATACAGATGTGAAGCTTACTGGTCTATATTTCCCAGTATTTATTTGCAGCCCTTCTTGAATAAGGGCATGTTTGTTACAGCCCACCCCTCCAGGTCCTTGGCCCCTGAACTGTCTTCTCTCACCTCTTGCAGTGCTCTTGGATTTGTCTGGTCAGGACCAAGAGATTTATCTAAATTTAAGCATTATAATATGTCCATTAGTACCATTAATGATATGGACTGCTCCAATATATGACAATTAACGCCCCGAAGGTCACAGGTCTTCATGTCTTTCTTCATGATAAACACAGAGGGGGAATTGAGGAACTCAACCATTTCTTGAGGTTTTACACATGCATGCCCATTTTTGGTTGTTAGACATCCTGTTCTCTCTCTGATTGTTCTTTTTCTTTACTATACTGAATTTGGATTCACACCAATCTGCTCAGCCAAGGCTATCTCATACCCCCTTTTCACCTTGCTGATTTCTTTCTTCAGTAAACTCCTGTATCCCCTGTGTACCTCTCGGGGTTCCCTTGATCCCAGCTGCCTATACCTGAGCCACACCTTTTTTTTGCTGGTCAGAGCCTCAACATCGCTTGTCATCCAGCGTTCTCTCTTCCAAACTCACTTTCACTTCACCTTCACAGGAACATGTAGACCTTGAAAGTGAACTATCTCACTTTTGAAGCCCGCCCCGTTGCCCGGGATCCTTTTACCTGGAAACAAACTACTCCAATCATCCCCTGCAATCCTCTTCTAATTTCAACAAAATACGCCTTTCCCTAGCTTAGAACCTGAATCCGTGGAGCAATATTGTCCCTACCATAACTATTTTAAATTTAATAAAGCTCTACTCACTTTTCGCAAAATTCTCCCCCACTTTACCTCCGTCACCTATCCTACCCCTATTTCCCAACAGTAGGTCGAGTTTGTCCCTTCCCCAGTAGGACCCTCTATATATTGCTTGTGCAAACTGTCCTGAACACACTTAACAAATTACGTTCTATCTAAGTTCTTAACCATCTGCAAGTCCCAGTCTATGTTCGGAAAATTAAAATCACCGATTATGATAACCCTGTTGCTCCTGCAAGTCCAGCCAAGCTCCCTGCATATTTGTTCCTCTAATTCCCATTGATTATTTAGAGGCTTATAATGCAACCAGTATAACATCACCATCCCACTCTTACTTCTTGCCCACTTCACAAAACCTCATTGGATATTATCTCAGTTATTTCATCACTAAATACTAGAGTGATATGCGTCTTTATCAGAACTATTGGTATTTAAATTGTTTCCATTTACATCTCTTCCTCGCAGTGATTTTCACATTCGCAGCACCCCTTATCAAGGTACAGTGGAGATATGGAGCTCTAAATGGATGGGAACTGCACATCCTGTCAGTTCCAAAATTGGCTGCAAGTTTCCCCACACTGGGCAGTGATCTAACACAGTGTTACCGAACAATGCAATAGCCTAGGCTTATATATGAATGAACCAGTGCGGACTGCACAGCTCCCCACGCTGGATATTTAGTCCAGGATTATAGATCAAGCAATGGTGTGGGCTGCACAGAGTTCCATTCTGGGTATTGCTGGGTTGCATTCAGCAGTACACTAGCCGGATCTACACAGTGCTCCATCCTGAATATGTAATAGATGGGGTGGTTTTGTGAGTTAAACATCTGGCAATACCTTTATTTTGTGTTTTCATTCTTGTGACTGAAACTTTCAAATCCTGACTCATCCTGTTAGACCCATCCTTCTGGATGAGTCATGGTGAGTGTTGTTGCAGCATCTGGGTCTGCAACATGACCAACAAATGGAGCAGAGCCTGCAGAGAGGGGAGTCTCCGTAAAATGGAATGAGGGAATCACCATCAGATCAGACCTGGTCTTTGTGAATGATGGGGCAGGATTGAATGGACCACCAATGCAAGTTATTCATATATTTCTGTTTGTTCCAAGAAAATTCCCCTTCTCTCCCAGTGTCCCATACAGGTAGGGACTGAGTCACCTCCTCTTGTTCCTGTTTAACAGGATCCTCGGGCCTCACTAGTCTCCAGAGTTCCCTGTGTCCCAGTTTCGAGCTCTGAGTGACTCCCTCCTTTCCCTGTGCCCCAATCTCAAGCATCTGAATGACTGCCTCCTGTTCCTATGTCCCAATTTTGGTCAGCTGAGTTACTGCCTCCTGATCCAAGGTTTGTAAAAGTAGATGTCCTCCTCCTGCAACTGAGTAACAGGCTGCAATAGTTCTGTGCTCACCTGCTGCTCCTATGGAATGGAGTTGAGGGCCTGAATGGCCTCTTCACATTCGTTACAGCTTCTCTTGACTAAAAGCCTTTCTCCTGTTTCTGTAAAACACCATCAAAATCTGAATGATGTATTTTTGTGTTTTACTCACAGTTATTGAGCAAACAAGCTGCCTGACAGAATTCAGAAGCTGAATAGCCTCCTCCCGTTCCTGCGTTATACACTCAAGAGACAATAGAGTCTCAGAGATGTACAGCACGGAAAAATACCTTTCCGTCTGATCGTCCATACCGACCAACTATCCTAAATAAATCTCGTCCCCCTTACCAGCACTTGGCCCATCTCCCTCTAAACACTTCCCATGCATGTATGCATCCAAATGCCTTCTAAATGGTGTAACTGTACCTGTCTCCACCACCTTTTTTGGCTGATCGATCCATACATACAGCAGTCTCTGTGTGAAAATGCTGTCCCTCATGTCCCTTTTTAAATCTTTCCCCTCTCACCTTAAACCTTTGTTTTCTAATTTTCGACTCGCCTATCCTGGGTAAAAGACGTTGACTGTTTACCTTATCTATGCTCCTCATGATTTTATAATCCTCTTTAAGGTCCCCTCTCAGCCTCAAAACTTGAAAATAGTCCCAGCCTATTCTAACTCTCCCTGTAACTCTAACCCTCCAACCCCTGCAACATTCTTTTTAATCTCTTCTGCACGCTTTCAAGTTTGACAACATCTTTCCGACAGCAGGGTGACCAGAATTAAAGGCAGTATTGCAAAAGTGGCCAAACCAATGTCCTGTACAGATGTAACATGTCTTGCAAACGCTTAGACTCAAAGCACGCACCAATAAATGGAAGATCACCAAGAGCCTTCTTCACTGCCCTGTCTACCTGTGATGGCACTTTCAAGGAACGGAGAACCTGAACCACGCGGTGAAACAGTAGCTCAGTGGCTAGCATTGCTTCCTCAGAGCACAGCGATCTGGGTTTAATTCCATCCTTGAATGACTGCCTGTGTGGTGTTTGCACATTCTCCCCATGTCTGTATGCGTTTCCTCCAGATGTTATGCTTTCCTCTGCAAGTATAAAGATATACAGATAATGGTAGATTGGCCATGCTAAAGTACCCAGGGATGTGTAGGCGAGGTGGATTAGCCATGGGAAATGCAGGATCAGAGGTTTAGGGTAGGGGTTTGTCCAGTGGGATACTGTTCAGAGTTTCGGTGTGGCCTCGATGGGTTGAATAGGCTGTTTCCTCACTGCAGGGATTCGATAATTTCGATGGAGTTCTCCCTGATTGGCAGATTTCGACAGGGCCCTACCTACATGTCTTGCCTTGATTTTTTTTTGCCAAAATGCAACACCTCACATTGAACAAAATAAACTCCATCTGCCACTCCTCAGTTCACCTCAACAAGGTCCAATTATAATCTGACAGATCATTCTTCACTGTCGACTACACCAACAAATTTGGTATTATCTACAAGCTTACTGATCATACTTCATATACTCAAATGTAAATGATTTGTATTAGTGACAAAAGGCAGTGGCCCACTATTGATCTTTGCAGCACACCACTGGTCACAGGTCTCCAAGTTTAATGAACAAATGTCCACTGTCACGCCCTGTCTCCAATATTCAAGAAAATGTTGGATCTAAATGGCGAACTCTCCCTGGAGCCCAGGCAGTCTGACCTTGCTAACCAGTCTACCATGTTGAATATTTTGGTTTTCTTACTGAATTCCACAAAGACAATATCCACTGTACTGTCTTTATCAATCGTCTTCATCACTTACTCAAAAAATTCCACCGCGTCAGTGAGACATGATCTCCAAAGTACAAAGCCCTCTTCAATCCTTGTCTTTCCAAATGCTTATCGATCCTTTTCCTCGAAATCTCCTCCAACAATTTAGTCACCATTAATGTCAGGCTCAACGGTCTATAGTTACCTGTTTTTTCCTTACTTTCTTAAATAATGACACTACGTTAGCAGCCCTCCAGTCTTTTGACACCTCACCTGTGGAAATCAATGTTACAAATATATCAGCAAAATGCTGAGCAATCCCTTTCCTAGCTTCCCAAAAGTATCTGGGATACAACTGCTCAGGTTCCAGTGATTTGTTCACCTTTATGTGTTTTAAAATGTCCAACACCTCCTTGTAATATAGACACTTTTCAAGTTATCACTATATATTTCTTCATTCTCTCGCTCTTGTAACCTCCTCCACATTAAATACTGAGGAGAAATACTTGTTTTGTATCCCTCCAACCTATGTATATGTGGTTCCGTACATAGGTAGCCTTACTGATCTCTCCCGAGTTAATCTTTTGCCATTAAAGGATGTGTAGAATTTCTTCGATGCCTCATTAACCCTATTTCTAAAGCCATCGCTTGTCCTCATTTTTCTTGCCCAATTTCCTCATTGACTAAACACTTACTGCCCTTATACACCTCTAGGGATTCACTTGATCTCAGCTCTGTTTACCTGACAGATGCCTCCTTCCTTACCTTGACCAGAGCATCAATATATCTACCCATCCAGCACTCCCTGCACTCACCAGCCTTGCCCATCTCACTGATGGGAACACGTTGGCTCTGGACTCTCTGAAACCCAGTTTAATGGCCTTGCGTTTTCCAACCATCCCTTTACCTGTGAATAGGTTATTGCAATCAGCCTTTCACAGGTCTCCATAACACTTTCAAAATTGGCTTTGTTCAAAGTTAGAACTTTAATACTTACATTAGGTCTTTCCTATTCCAAAACTAACTTAAAACTAATATTTATGCGTAATAGACTTGAAAGTTAAATAAATATTTCCAGACCCTCTGGACATTAAATGACACAGCAACCCATGGATTACGAGCAGCCATTAAACTGTATCTGATGGAGGTCCATCCCTTCTCAGTTACAAAAGCACAAACAACACAATATACTCCAGGTGCCCTCTCAGTGACCTCATACAGCTGCAACGACACAGCTCATTGTTTGAATGATTCTGTTGGCAAAATGTGCCAATATTCCAGATTTCCACCTTTTCAAGTAGCAACAGGCTAATATGAGCTGAATGGCCTTCTCTTATCCCTCTGTAAGAGGCCCATTGGGACAGAATTGCTTTGGCCTGTCTCTGAGCAGCAGTCTCAATGCTCTGTCTCAAGGTTATGAAAGGATTTCACAACAGGGCATTAAAACCAGGAGTAGCCTCACGCTGGTCAATAAGTATCGTACTTTGTGTTGAGGTATCTAGAAACTTACCCACCCGAGTTTGTTTTATGCAGCGGATCTGTTATTTTATAATTGCCTCCTTTCATAAACAGAGCAGAACATATATAGACCCTTGTAGTGTCTTGTTAATACTCTCACATACAAGTTAAAAAAAAATGTAAAAGGTTTAAAGATTTATGGCCCATCCCTCAGCAACCCTCATCCATTCCATCCAAACCCAGTAAATGTTCTGTTTTATAGTGATATGAAAAGTGATGTGTGGAACTGGTTAACTGAGCCTGTTTGTTTAGTCATGAATTGGAGATGCCGGTGTTGGACTGAGGTGTACAAAGTTAAAAATCACACAGCACCAGGTTATAGCCCAGCAGGTTTAATTGGAAGCACACTAGCTTTCGGAGTGACGCTCCTTCATCAGGTGATAGTGGAGGCCACACTTCTAAGGCACAGAAGTTATATCAAAAATTTACAGTGTGATGTAACTGAAATTATACATTGAAATATACCTTGATTGTCTTTTAAGTCTTTCATCTGTTCGAATACCATGATAGTTTCACTTCTTTCATGTGTAAATCATGAAACCTTTTTCTTTTAAAGTTGCATTCTCAGGTAAGCTGTAACAATGAGTGATAGCTAGACAATATGTTGAAGGTGTTCGCCCCCTGTGTTCTCTGTCTATACCATGATGTTTAGATTGATTCTAATCTGAAAAGTGAGATAATAGAGTTTTACATGAATTCATGCAGTTTTGAGCTCAGAGGTTTACATGAATTCATGTAGTTTTTGAGCAAAGTACAATGTAACTCTGCAAGTACAAATTCACCCCACAAAATATATGTGTGCATGTGGGTCTTTGTCTGTTTGTTTGTGTGTGTGTGTTTGTCTTGGTTGGGGGTTGTGAGTGTGAGAGGGAGTGTATATGTGTGTGAGTGATGTAGAATTTCTTAAGTCTGTGAGGGGGTGTTTGTGTGAGTGTGGGAGTGTGTGTGCGTGGCTGGAGTGGGGGGATTGAGTATCAGTGAGAGAGAGTGCATATGTGTGTGCATGAGTGCAGAGTGGTCTAAATCTCTGATCGGATGCCTGTCTGAGTGTGGGTGTCTGTAAGGGGGTGTGTGAGTGACTGTGTGCATGTCTGTGCACATGTGCGTCCGTATGCATGTGTGTGTATAGCAGTGCCTGTGTGTGTGTGTGTGTATAATGGTGGTCACAAGTAATGTGACGTGAACCCAGTGTCCCGGTTGAGGCCCTCCCTCTGGGTCCCAAAATTAGTTATCAGCCTCTGCTCAGCCACAGTTCGCTGCTGCCTGTCCCGAAGTCCACCTTGAAAGGTGATCACCAGAAATCCGAGGTTTAATGTCCTGGACCACTGAAGTATTCCCCAACTGGAAGGGAACTCTCCTGTCTGTTGATTGTTGTGCGGTACCCATTCATCTGTTGTTGTAGATTTTGCTGTTTCCCAGTTTTTGTTCAGTGGCTGTGATTAATGCCAATTTCCATGGATTCTAATTATCCCAGTGGAGGGTTTCCATCTTTTAATGATAAATGGGCGCCGTTCAATCTGTTATCCTATAACATGAGCGGGAGAATCACCGACGGCACTGACAGTGATCAGCAGATTGAGAGAGGGCGGGGGGGGCGGGGGGGAGAGATCCGAATTTGAGAACATTAGATTGGAATGTTCCAAAAATGTATCCGAATCTAGGAACATTAGACTGGCACGTTCCAAAAATAGACAGGAGTTTATCCTATTATGTTTGGTATCTTTCTGTATTTTATTGGTGGTCATTATCATCGCGGATCAATTCCGCTCTTCTCATTATTCAATATTTTTGTTATCCTTTCCTGGCTATCGATGGTGTTCCTGGTAAGTGTCACTGTCCAGATTTGCTTTTCTATAAACCGGTTATTACTGCATTACTCTTCTTTCATCTCGTCTACACTTCTTGTCACTATTAATTTCCTGTTGAAACTCTCAATCCAGATATTCACTCTACAGACCACTACTAACTACATCAAGGAATGTGTTCAATTACTGTCTCACTCTCTGCTCTGGCAGTCTTACTCATGGGTCTCTATGTTGACCTACTCAGTTTCAGTGGAGAACTACAATTTATTGTATCATTGCCTTTGGTATTTAAATATTAACAGCATGGAGGTCACTCTCCACTGTTCTGGTTACAAACTCCACTTCCATCCCATCCCTGGCTAATATCTGCGTCTGAAGCAGACAAGTCACAACTGTGGGAGATCTCTTTGACCATGAGCTGATTCCTGACATCATACCCTGACCATTTCTAACTTGAAAATCTCGCCATCCCAGAATATGTCTCACTGGTGTATTCCATCTACTGTTTGAACCTTCAGCTATGAAATACCGTCTTAATGAAGTTAATAATCTGCTGCTGACGCTCCCGGCTTCAAACCTGCCAAAGGAAATCTAATTCGAACTCACACCAAACTCCCATCCATCTGTCATTCATGTGCACACCGATGTATATTGCTATTGTGTCTGGCAATGACTTTATTTTAACATTCTCAAACACTTTATCTCATCTGTCCATGAAACTTCTCTCGTTCTCTCTCTGTTGATTAACAAAAAGCCTGCCAGTAGTTCGTATTTATAATAATTTCTTCCATGTGCGTTCCTTCTCAAACAATGAGTTTCACATTCAACCACGCCAATCACGCACACACAAACGCACTGTCCCTCAGTTTCTGATGAACACATACACGCAGCAAATCTTCCCATTGTAGGCAGTAATCTGATGCGAGTATAGTTAGCATATGATAATAAAGTTTGCAATACTCTCCATGCTGGACAGATAGTGCAGTTTACTGAGGAGCACACTAGCATGTCTGCACAGCTCTCCATGCTGGGCTATCATCTTGTCCCAGTTTACGTTGTTTGTGATGTTCTGTGAAACAGATTCAGAATTTGATGTAACAAACTATTTCTGCTGATCTGATAAAGCCTTTATTCAATGTTCTCATTCTTGTAATTTTGCTTTCGAAGATCTCACTTCTCCAGTTAGTCCCACTGCCCAATAATTTTCCCCATGTTTTTACAACCTCCTCCCAGTTAATTAACTGCCTGTTTCTGTCTTTAATATGAATCTCTCTGTCCCTCGGTATCTTTCCCTGGCCTCGGGTTTTGGCTCTGTAGTATATCGATTGCCGGCATTATGTAGCTCAGAAACAGTGAAATGATGTGTGTCAGGCTGTTGTTCACTTCCCGGTATGTCCCATGTGATGGTCCATGGACAGGCGGGTTTCAGAAGTTATGAGACACATCCTTGTAACTTGGTCTGTGTCTGTGTTTGCCCCTCTCAGGTGACCTTGCGGTCAGGAACACAAGGAAGCCCCTTGAATAAACGAACAGTCATTTAAATTATGTAGCAATGCTGTCACTTTTTTTAAAGAAAAGGTAATTTTCTCCTTTTATTTTAGTAAGAGGTCTTAAAGGCCAAAGTGCCTTCTGAAAACGGCTCAACGAAAAATCTTTTGAGGCTTTTATGATTTTTAATAAATAGTAGTAACAATGGCTAACTGGCACACACCAGGCTTTATAGATTTTTTTTCCTTGCAGATGTAACAGTTGCCAGGTGCTTGGGTTCCAGAAGGGTTGGAAGTTTCAATAAATTATCCCTAGCTGCTATTCTCTCTGAAACCTCACTTGATACTGTTTCCTCCTGGACTGGAGAACTGTATGGAAGAATGTATGTCTGAATGCTCATTTTTGCCAAGGGGTGTGTTTAGGTGATGTTAGTATATTGGAACAGTTCATTTGTAGCAGGGTCTGTGTCCATCATTCAGTTAAGGTTTCCAACAGCTAAGTTATTCTAAATTCCTCTTCATTTTGTATGGACTTTCATTAGAGTGTTTAAATATAGTGTGTTTTGCATAATGGTGAGTGGTTTGACGAGTGGAATCACATCTGGGACATCCAATTCCCATCTATCTTGTTATTAAGGAAAATTTGGCATCCAAGCTACCTTCTTAAAATAGTTTGAGACAGTCTGGTTGGTCTATAACAAACTGGGGACTCTTGTCAAGTTCTAAATCGGTAACTGGGTTTAGAATTACAATCCCTACAGCGTAAAAACAGGTTATTCAACCCAACACGGCTACACCCGACCCTCCGAGGAGTAACCTACCAGGCCCATTCCTCTACCCTATTATGACACATTTACCCCGAGTAAGGCACCTAACCCACACATCCCTGAAAACTATGAACAACTAAGCATGGCCAATTCACCTGACATGCTCATCTTTGGATTTTTTTTGGTGGGGTGAACCAGAGCATCCAGAATAAGTTCATGCACATACTGGAGAGTATGCACTGGGAGGCTATTGGGTTCAAAGGTCGCGTATGGTAGCTGTCAGTGTCTTTTGTTCCAGATGTTGAATTCAGTTGGTTTAAACAGTGTTTTGTGTATAAAGATTCTTTCAGTCACTAAGAGTTTTCTGTGTGTGGAAGAAGTGAAGTTTTACAAAAGGTAATGAAGGCAAAGCTGTAGAAATTGACTGATAAGCTGGAGTTGGGGTTGTGTTTGTATGTGAGAAAATGCGAGATACTTGCAGCTATAGCTCAGCAATTACATTTGGAGGACTTGTCATCAGACTCTTTAAAAATGGCTCGAATTCAATTTCAAATGAGGCACCTTGAACACGAGAAAGAATTGAAACAGTTTGAATTATGATGAAAAGTATAAATAAAAGAAAAGGACATGAAGAAGAGAAAGACAAAAAGAGAAGAAAAGCAGAGAGTTTCAACTTCAAAAGTTAGCAATTAGAGAGGGAAGTGAACATAGAAGGCGATGATGAAGGTAGACTGTAGGCTGGATGAGGAGGTTACTGAGGATGAGCAACCATATCGTAGCCAAAGGTCTGATGGGGATCTGTTTAGATACATCCAGGCATAATCTAAATTTGATGAGAAGGACGGGGAAGCCTTTTTAATTTCATTTGAGAAAAGTGGCTAAACAAATACAGTGCCCAGTGAACATGTGGACTTAGTTGATCCAAACAAAGCTGCTGGTATTTGCATCCCTATCAGATGAGATATCTGAGGAGTATGAGGAGATGTAGAAAGCCATCGGAAGTGCATGGGAGCTCGTGCCAGAAGCCAACAGACACCGTTTCAGGAATCTAAAATAGCATCCCTGGTTAAACGCACATTGAAAGAATAAAAAAATAATAATTTTGAAAGCTGGGTAAGGGTATTAAATCTGATCAAACCAATGACACTCTTAGAGAGATTCTTGTTTTGGAGAAGCTCAACAATTCACTTCTCCTGCAGTCGTGAAAACTCATTGGGAAGAGCAGAGAGTTACAATGCCAAGGTTAGAAGCTGTAATGGCAGCTGATTATGATTTAGTTCAGAAAGCAAAGTTTGGTTTCTGTGAGGGATTGAGAAGAATGTGCAAGATCTTCTTAAAACATATCCCTGTGAGAGTAAGGTTTATTGGCATAGGCCAGGAGAAGCCGGGAAAGAGGTTACAGCATTGAGAGGCACAGAAGCATGTAATTCTTTAATTCTGAGACATGAGGAGCTATGTCATTCAGAGGTACTATTGGAGAGATGAGAAGTGCTCCATTATGTAATGTGTGATTGAAGCGTACAGTGGAAACATCAACAGGTTTATTCCACAATGGGGAAGGAGGCCTTGAGTTTGACGTTGTCGTTACAACATTTCAGCGTTTAAATTGTGAATAACATATCTGAGACAATTTTTTTTTATCACTGATCGTGACGCCTTAAAGTTTTTGGAGAGGTTTGGGAAGAATAATGCCAGTCTGTTTCGATTGAGCTTATTATTGCTGTCATTCAATTTGAAATTATACAGGTGACAGGGCAAGAAAACCTAAGTTTTGACACGTTGTGGAGACTTGGATGTAGAAAGACAAAGGCACTCTGTGGCAAGAGTAAAATGAATGAAATCGAATCTAGTTATGAACATTTGTATGCTCAGAGTCAACGTAATATATATGCATTTTAGTCTGCTAATAGAGGAAGATTAGGAGGTCTAAAATTAATCCATTTTTGGATATTGATGGATCATTTTATTGATGGTGGAGTTGTGAGTATACTATCATTGTAAAAAGGTGATTTTCTCTTGGGTTTTTTTTAAAGAGAAGTTTTAAAGGCAGAGGTGCGGAACTGCTGTCTGAAAGCAGTTTAAGTAAATAACTGAGAAAGACTTTAGGTTTCATTAAAACGTGGTAACAATGGAAGGGCAGTGGCCAGCTCTCCCAGACCAGGTTTCCTCATTTTGTTTTTAGCTGCAGCATTCAGAAGGAGCTGGGGATCCCTGAAGGGTTGGAAGTTTCAATACGTGATCCTCAGCTGCTTTTCTCTCTGAGATCTCTGTTGATGTTGTTTCCTCCTGGATCGGAAAACTACTGGAAGGATCTGAATACATTTGAATATATCTTTGTGCCAAGCGGTGTAAACCAAGATGGTATGGTATCTATTATTTGTGTAAGTGTTCCAACATATAAGCCATCCCAAAGTTTTCTTTTCTTTGATTGTATTTTAACTAAAGTATTTGAATAGATTATATTTTGCTTAATGTCGAGTAGGTTGACCTGTCACAATATATCTAGAAAGCACACTTCACATCTATATTCAAAATAAGGAAAGGTTTGGGTCTAAGCGGCCTTCTTAAAATATTTTGCGGGGATCTGGTCTGGTCCACAACACTTGTAGCCAAGGGGTTTCTGACTGACTCCTGTTATTGAAAGTTTAGTGGAGGGGCTGGGGATGGTTTGCTGGAAGTTGTGCTGTAAGCTGCCTCAGACATTCAGGGAGAACTGAGGATTTGATGACTCAACTCTGGATGGAGCATGGGGACTGTATTTACAGCATCTGAGCCAGCAACATGAACAACACATGAAGCAGAGGCTGCAGAGAGGGGAAACTCTGAAACCACGGAGTGAGTGTGTGTGGGGAAAAGGATCTGCTGTATCCACCCCAAGTATTCCAGGAACAACTTCCCAAGCTACACTTAACCCAGGAGCAGATAGTGAGGGGACCCTGACTGAACAAGGAGCTGGGCACAAAGTGGTGTCATCTCCTTCAACACGTCCTGCTGCATCACAGCAGGGGGAGGGTGGTGCTGCCAGTGGCTGTTAGGGTCACAGTTTCATTCAGCTTCTACGATCCATAACTTTCCAGGCAGGACTAGTGACATATCCATCATTTCCCAATATCTCAACAGCAATGTCACCATTTGGTGATGGCGGATATATATGGTGGATGAGGTAAATACATTGTTTCCCCCACAACAGGGAGCTGCTGGGTGTATCCATTGGTATAGTGGGATTCCCGATGGTGTGCATGGCATCTGCAGAGTACCCATGTCAATGGGGAGAGGTAGAGGAACTGAAGGAGCTCTGTCTCTCTCTATTAATTTTACAGTGTACCCATGCACAGTACATCATGTTGGTGAATACCTACTGTCCTGGCAGCAGTTACGGCCTCCTCATTCAGAAGCAGTCAACCATTCCCATCGTCACCGGGTCTCCACGTAGAAAGAAGTGAATATATCTTGGATAAAGGCCGTCCCCTTGATGCACGTTTCAAAACACCATCCCCACCACCAATCAACCATATTAAAGTATTCCATGTGTACGGAGAGCAATGGGGTCACTTGGAGCGTCAAGGAGCAGACGATCAGGGATGGAGCAAAACCTCCCAAGTCTGAACGGGTCTGAGTGAACCCCCTAGTACACCGTATCAATAAGTCCTAAAATCCCTCTCCATTTCAGTAACATATTCCTTTCCGTTATTCCTGTAAATGAAATGACAGGTTATATCATGTTAAATTCCACCTGCCAAACTATTATCCATTGCTTTTACCTCTCTGAATTTATTTGCAGATTCCCCACCTTCTCTTGATAATTTGATCTCTTGTTTACCACAGCGACATCACCAAACTCAGCATCTGTATATCTGTTCCATCCTCCTGATCATTAATATAGACTGTAAATAGTTGAGAACCAAGTACTGGTTACTCTGTGACCCTACAGGTTACGTTCTGTCTAATTGATTGAGACTGATTTATCCTGAGGGCCTGCTTCCTGTATATACCCAGTCCTCCCCCATTCCTGTCCAACACAGTCGAGGGGTTAAAAAAGAACAAGGAGCATCTGTGAGGAATCCAACCCCTCAATGAGGCTGATGTCAACACGGCCTCTGTTCCACTTTCCTGCCACCTCTCCATCCTAAAACTCTAGTCTCTTGTTGTAGATTGTGCCACAGGAAAAAAAAATCCACTCCATATCTACACATGCAATTACTTTTAGCATTTTACCGACCTCAATGAGATCTCCTTTCATTCTTATAAACTGGAGAGTATAGGCCTAAACTGCTCAATTTCTCTTCATTAGACAAACACTTCAAATATGGAATCAATCTAATGAAGCTCTTCTGAATTGCCTCCAATGTAAATACCACATTCTGCAGGACACCCAAACTGCACTCCAGTTGCAGCCTCAATAATGCCTTGCATAGCTACACCAACACTCCTGACCTTTCTACTCTATCCTTTCATAAATAAACACAGAAATTATACTTACATTTCTCATTACTTGCAGTATCTGCAGGCAGGTTTTCTGTGATATGCAGGCAGACACCCAGATCCCTCTGCACCTAAGCACTTGAACTTTCTCTCCATTTAGACAATAATTTGTCTTTCTATTATACTGGCCAACTTGAATAGCCCCATATTTATTCACTTTAATTTTCCTTGCCAAATGTTGGCAAATTCACCAAACCTATCCATATAGTTTTAAATCTCTTGCATCATCATTCCGAAGTAATTTCCCACCAATGTTAGTTTCATCTGAAAATGTGACATTGTATTTTCTATCCCATCAACCGAGTGCAGTAATACCATCGATCGCAAATGGTTGAGGCATGAGTCCTGAAATCAATGGCACCCCACAAATTGCATTTGTCAAAAGAAAATGACACATTTATTCCATCTGACTACATTTTGTTGGTTAACCATTCCTCCATCCAAGCTAATAGATTACTCTTAAACCCATGTTGTCTGATCTTACCACTTACTCTTTGGAGAAGTGACATATCTGTTGCCTTCAGGAAGGCCAGATATGCTCCATCTCCAGGATTCCCATGACCCACCTTGTTTGTGACATCTTCAAATAACTCAAGCAAACAATTCAAACACAGTTTAGCCTTCGTAATACCATGTTGACTCTGATGGATTGTGGTTTAACTTTGCAAATGTCCTGAACAATGGACTCTAAGAATTTGCCTAAAATTATAATAGTTTATTGTCACACTTTAGTACCTAATGTATACCATTATTATAAGTTTTTCATTTTCGAAAACCTTTACATTTGCTTTGAATTCCTGTTTAATGGGAACAAGACTTTAAGAGATGTGCTCCAATTGCTGTGTAAGAGCCATGTGTCACTGAATGGACTCATCATCAAAATCGATGAGCTGATGTCTTTCTGGTGTTCCCATGTTGTCGTGTCCAAGGTCAGAATGACCTCCTCCCGTTGATGCTTTAGAGGATTGGGAGATTATGGAATCTTCCCGTTGTTGTGTAACATTTTGATGGGCTGATGGGTCTTCTCTATAACAGGTGGAAATACTGAACGGTCTCCTCGTGTATCCCGGAGATGGGACCAAGGGAGTGATTGTTCTTCTCTTGTTCACATACAACAGACACGTGTCTAAATTACCTCTTCATTTCTCATGAAAGAAGTTTCAGATAGTTTTTATCATTATCCAATTCCCTTGTAATAGGCTCGGCGAGTCTGAATGGCCTCCTGTTATCGCAGTGTAACAATCTCCTGTCACTGTGTGGCCTCTTCCAGTTCCTATGTTACAGACTTGAGGAGGCTGAATGGACTGATCCTGTTGTTGTTTAATAGGATACTGGTGCAGCATGGCCTACTCGGGGTCCAGTCTTATAGGCTCGAGGGGCTGATTGGCCTCCTTCTGTAAATGTATATCAGGCTCCAGGGACTGAATGGTCTCGCCCTGTTTTGGTGTGACAGGGTCGAAGGCCTGAATATCCTCCGATTGTTCCTGCGTAACAGGCTGGAGAACGGAACGGATTCCTCCACTATCTGTGTAATTCACTTCAATTGTTAACTCCTTCTGTCATCTATGTTCAAATAAGATCTTCTTTAGTTTTTGTAAACTCCAATGACTACTGGGTCAACCTGATCATCTTTTCGTTATAATCTAGCACCTTCATTGCTGGAATCAGTTGAGGGAACCATCTCTGAGCTGCTTCCAATATAACAACATCCTTTCTTCATAGAAGAGGCTAAATCTGTACACACTACTCCAGATGTGATCTCCCTGTACAGCAGCAGCAACACTTTACCAGCCTGCTGTAATGTTCCCACCCAGGTTAGAGCAGTCTCAGCTCTCTGGGGGGATACAGAACATTGTTGGAAGATCATTGTCCTTCTCTACCCCATCAGCATAACGGGAGATCTGGAGAAATGAAAGTTTGCGAAGATCAGAAATGATGTGGCGAGATGATCTCTGCCATTAATCTCCCCAGAGCCCACATCGCTTAGATTCCACAGAATCTAGTAATGTGGAGCGGAAAAACAGTAAGGAGGAGCAAACATTGATGGGAGTTATATTTGTTAATTATATAGAAGATGGTATCAGCAATAACATTAGCAAATTTGCTGATGATACAAAGCTGGGTGGCAGGGTGAAATGTGATGAGGATGTTAGGAGATTACAGGGTGACTGGACAAGTTAGGTGAGTGGGCAGATGCATGGTAGATGCAATTTAATGTGGATAAATGTATAGTTATCCACTTTGGTGGCAAGAACAGGAAGGCAGATGACTACCTCAATGGAATTAATTTAGGTAAAGGGGCAGTACAGAGATATCTGGGTGTTCTTGTACACCAGTCAATGAAGGCAGGCATGCGGGTACAACAGGTAGTGAAGAAGGCTAATAGCATGCTGGCCTTCATAACAAGAGGAATTGAGTATAGAAGCAAAGAGGTGCTTCTGCAGCTGTACAGGGCCCTTGTGAGACCACACCTGGAGTACTGTGTGCAGTTCTGTTCGCCAAATTTGAGGAAAGACATTCTGGCTATTGAGGGAGTGCAGCATTGGTTCATGAGGTCAATTCCTGGAATGGCGCGATTACCTTACACTGAAAGACTGAAGCGACTGGGCTTGTATACCCTTGAGTTTAGAAGACTGAGAGGGGATATGATTGAGACGTATAAGATTATGAAAGGATTGGACACTCTGGCAGCAGGAAACATGTTTCCGCTGATGGGTGAGTGCCGAACCAGAGGACACAGCTTAAAAATACGGGGTAGACCATTTAGGACAGAGATGAGGAGAAACGTCTTCACCCAGAGAGTGGTGTCTGTGTGGAATGCTCTGCCCGAGAGGACAGTGGAGGCCCAGTCTCTGGATTCATTTAAGAAAGAGTTGGATAGAGCTCTCAAAGATAGTGGAATCAAGGGTTATGGAGATAAGGCAGGGAGGGGATACTGATTAAGGATGATCAGCCATGATCATATTGAATGGTGGTGCAGTCTCGAAGGGCTGAATGGCCTACTCCTGCACCTATTGTCTATTGTCTATTATCAAAGTGAAAGCTGTAATACAAATGCTGGACATGTTATAAAACAGGTAATGAGATACACACATTTGTGGGTACTGCAGTAATGATATATGTTTAAATTATGTCTAAACTGTGTTAACCCAATTGAATGCTAATGCTGGGAAAAATTGATTTCATGACCGCATGTGAGATGGTTTACATGAACATTATGTTGATCACTGAGCTCGAGATCAGGTTATTTAGGAATTGGTGTTGAGTGATCAGAAGAGCTAATTGAAAATTTTGCTGGAAAGGACATTTTGGGAACAGTGACCACAATGTATTGGTTTTCTTTTATGCTGTTTGAGTACACGACAGTTTTTGTTGTATTTGAAGTAACTGTTACAAATCTGAGTCATGCAAGCCATCAAGGTGTGAGCAGAAAGTGGGGACTACAGATGCTGGAGATCAGAGGCGAAGAGTGTGGTGATGGAAAAGCACAGTCAGGCAGCATACTAAGAGCAGATAAATCGATGTTTCGGGCATAAGCCCTTCATCAGGAATGAAGCTTATGGGCCAAGGGGGCTGAGAGATAAATGGGAAGGGGGTGTGACAGGGGGGAGGTAGCTGGGATTGCGATAGGTAGCTGAAGGTGGGGTTGAAAGTGAAAGGTGATAAAGGGAGACAAAACGCCTCATCTACTGAATCCATTAAACCCAATGTGGTCTTCTCTACATTGGCGAGGCAGGAGGTCAACTTGTGGATCATTTCAGAGAACATCTCTGGGACAGCCACATTGAACAACTCCATCGCCTTGTGGCTGAGCACTTTAACTCCCCTTCCCACTCTGCCAAGGACATGAGCGTCCTGGGCCTGCTCCATCGCCAAATCCGAGCCACCAGAAGTCTGGAGGAAGAAAGCCTCCTCTTCTGCCTTGGGACCATCCAACTACAGGGGATCATAGTGGATTTCCCCATTTCCCCTAATCCCACCTTATCCCACTCCAACCTTCCAAGTCAGCACCGCCCTTTTGAATGTTCTGATGTATCCACCTTCCTTCCTATCAATCTGGTCCACCCTCCTCTCCGACTATCACTTTCAACCCCACCTTCACCTACCTATTAGATGAAAGGAGGCAGCATTAGAAAAATGCCAAGTGTTGTAGTAAGCCAGTGGATTCAGAGAAATGTAGGACTCAGAAAAGGATGACCAAGAAACTGAGAAGAAAATCAAAAAGACAAAAAGCGTGCAAATGAAAGAAAACATAAAAACTGCTAAAAGCATCTATCAATGTATGAAAAAAAATAAAAACAAGGTCAAATGTGGTGCAGTTGGTGTGCGTTCACGATAATTTATTGCAGAGAACAGAGAAATTGCAGGGAAAAGAAACAGTTTCTTTGGTGTCTACCTTCATGGAAGAATGTCCAGAAATTCTTCAGAAATACCAAGTGACCATGGGACTTTTATAAGTAAAATCTGAGATCATTCTTATCGGTGTTGGAATCATCTTTGAAAAGAAAGCTGGATTGATTATTTATAAATCTAACAGACCAGATGTACTTCATACATGTATTTCAGAGGAAGCAGCAATACACACGTTGATTGCATTGCGGACTGAATATTTTAATTAGAATCTGACCATAGGGAAGGTGCCAGAGAACTGGAGCACTGCTAATACGATTCCACTTCACAGTAAGGGTGGGAGAGATAGACCAGGGAACTATAGACGAGCGAGTATTAGATCACTGTTAAGGAAACTACTGGAGAAAAAAGGGAAGGAAAAAATCGAACTCCAATCAGAGTCGCAAGGTTTAATCAGGGATAATCATCATGACTTTATCAGAAGGAAGTCACATCTAATGGGTTTGATTGAATTAGTTTGAGGAGGTCGATTGTTTAGTTTTGTAGGAAGGTCTTTGACAGATTTCCACCTGGGACACTGAGAAATAAAGTAAAATCTCACAATATGAAGCAAAACTTGACAAGTTACAACGAAAACTGTCTTAGTGGCAGGAGACAGAGGGTGGTGGGAGAAGGCTGTTTGTGTGACTGGAGACCAGTGTCCCCTGGTGTACCAAGTAAGTGTATGTTTGACATAACGAATGGCTGAGTGGTTAGCAGTGAGGAGGAAGGCCTTAAGTTACAGGAAGATGCAAATGGAATTGTGAGATGGGCAGATCAATGGCAGATTGAATGTAACCCTGATAAATATGAGGTGATGCACTTTGGGAGAAGGAAGCAGGCAGGGGAGGACTCAATGAATGGCAGCACACTGGGAACCTCAGAGTGTGCTTCTCCACACATCCCAGAATGTGGCTGGACAGGTTAATGGAGTAGTTAAGAATTGGACCTTGGGTGTTGTGTTTCCTCATCAGGGTGTAGATTATAAGAGCAATACAGGGCTTTGGTTCGGCCAAAATGGAATACTGTATGTAGTTCTGGGACTCGCATTCCAGGAAGGATGTGATTGTACTGGAGAGGGTGCAGAGGTGATTCACCAGCATGTTCCCTGGGATGGAGCATATCAGCTATGGAGAGAGGCTGGATAAGATCGGGTTGTTTACTTTGGAGCAGTGAAAGCCGAGGGGTCCATGATTCAGAAGGATAAGATTATGAGCGACACGGACAGTGTGGATAGACAGCAACTGTTCCTTTTAGTCTGTGTGTCGAGAACAAAGGAGCAGACTTTTAAAGTGAAACGTTTGAGTTTCAGAGACGATTTAAACATTTTTTTCAGCTCGAGGATGTGTTCTGGGATTACTTCCTGAGAGGGGAATTATCACAGATAACCTCGCAATCATTAAAACGTACTTGGATGAGCACTTGGAAGTGTCCTAACATTCCAGGCTATGGGCCTGCTGTAGGAAAGTGGGACTAATAAAGATCGTGCTGTACTTGTGTTGGCACAGAGTCTATGCTCCTGTGAGTGTATGGTGTGGAAGGTATTGAGCAGTTTAAGGCGAGAAAAGATGAGTTTCTGAAGAGTATATTCACAAGGGTTATAAGAGTGAACTGTAATAACTTGATAAATCATGTCAATGTGAAAAATATGAGTAACATGTACAGATTCCTTACAGTTTTAAACCAGAGAATGGAGAATGGGGAGCAGGGAAATGGCAGAACTATGAAGCCACTACTTCAGTTCTGTCTTCACAGAACTTTCTAAAAATACAAGGAAAACCAAGTCTGGTGTGGGAAAATGATAGAGTACATGGAACATAGAACATAGTCAGGAAATGGTTTCGGAGAAATTATTGGGGTTGCAAGTAATGGTCATAGACAATACTAACATAGATTTATGAAATGGGAATTATGTTTGAGATACAGAATGGGAGACAAATGAAAGAGAAGCAATATATGTTAAACATTTTGATTTTTAGATAAATTTTGGTACAGCTCCAAGCCCAGTTTGCATAAGCAAATCTGAGTGGATTGGGGCTAATGTATGGACATGTTTCTAGAATGGGAAAGCTGACAGGAAACAATGAATAGAAATAAACAGACTCGTCAAGCAACAGCCTGACATTGTCTGTAAGGTATGATTCTGTAAGGTATAAGTCCTTCCGCATCTAGTCAAGAAACGTTGGGGTCAATTACATAATTCACTGGAGGAAGAGATTCCACAAATAACCCCTTCCTCCATGATGTAAGAGCCCAGCACTTTAGTGTATAAGATAAGACTGATTCATTCGTAACAATCCTCAGTCAGAAATACTAAGTGGATGATCCATTTCAGACTATGTCCCATACAACCCATCACCTTCCCCGGACATCTCCTGTCTCATCAGCAGGATGGATACAGCAGAAGTGGCGGCACATTGGGATACCATTGGAATGGAATTGCTCTTGGAGTCCTCAACAATGACTCCGTATCCCATGAAGTCTCATGGCATTAGTTTACACATGGGAAAGGAAACCTCCTGCTGATTACCATGTACCAGCCTCTTTCAACTGATGCATCAGTACTCCTCCATGCTGAACAACACATGGAGGAAGCACTCAGGGTCGCACGGATGCGAGATGTACTCTGGGTGAGGATTTCAATATCCACCTCCAAGAGTATCTCAGCGACAGCATTACTGATCGCGCTGGCCTGGTACTAAAGGATATAACTGTGAGAGTGGCAAGTGGTGAAGGAACCATCAAGAAAAAAATACATACTGATCAGATCTAAGTTCTGCAGTCCTTCCACACCTTGTCGAGAAACGTTGGGGACAATTAAACAATTCACTAAAGGAAGAGATTCCACAAATAACCCCTTCCTCCATGATGGAAGAGCCCAGCACTTCAGTGTATAAGATAAGGCTGATGCATTCGCAACAATCTTCAGTCAGAAGTGCTGAGTGGATGATCTATTTCAGCCTCCTACAGTGATCCTCAGCAATTCAGTTACCAGTCATCAACCAATTCGATTCAGTCCACGCGATATCCAGAAATGGGTGGAGATACTGGATACTCCAAAGGGTACATACCCTGACAACATTCTGGCAATAGCACTGAAAACTTGTGCTCCATAACTTGCCACTCCCCCAGCCAAACTGTTTCAATACAGTTACAACAATGGCTTTCCCAGATTACATGAAAATTACCCCAAGTATCTCCTGCACATAAAAAGCAGAACAAATCCATTCGGGCCAATTACCACCCCATCAGTCTACTCTTGATCATCAGTAAAGTAGTGGAAGGTGTCAGTGCTTTTAAGCAGCACTTGCTAAGCAATACCATGGTCAATGACGTCCAGTTTGGGCTCCCCCACGGTCATTCAGCTCCTGACCTCATTACCTTAGTTCAAACATGGACAAAAGAGCTGAATTCCAGAGATGGTTTGAGAGTGACAGCCCTTTAAATCAAGGCAGTCTTCGACCAAATGTGGTATCAAGGGGCTTTAGCAACACTGAATCAATGGGTATTAGAGGCAAACTCCCCGCTGGTTAGAATCATACCTGACACGTAGGAAGATGGTCATGGTTGAAAAAGGTCAGTCAACTCAGCTCCAAATCTGTAGGAGTACCTCGAGCAGTGAACAGAAACTTCTTCAGGGCTGCTTCATCAATGACCTTCCCTCCATTTTAAGGTCAGGAGTGGGGATGTTCGCCAATGATTGTACAATATTCTGCAACATTTGTGGCTCCTCAAATACTGAAGCAGTCCATGTTCAAACACGACAAGATCTGGACAGTATCCAGGCTGGCAAGTGGCAAGTAATGTTCAGCCCACACAAATGCCAGACCATGACCATCACCAATAAAATACAATCTAACCTGCCCCTTGGCATTCAATGGTGTTACTATCAGTGAATCCCCCAGTATCAAAGTCCTGGTGGGTAATCATTGCTCAGAAACTCACTGGACTCGCCACATAAACACAGTAACTACAAGAGCAGGTCAGAAGCTAGGAATACTGCGGTGAGTAACTCACATCCTGACTTCCAAATGTCTGTCCATCATTTAAGTCAGAAGTGCGATAGAAGACTCCCAATTTGCCTGGATGAGTGCAGCCCCAACAACACTCAAGAATCTTTATACCATCCAGGACAAAGCAACCAATTTGACTGTCCCTTCACCCACAATGCTCTACCATCAACCCTCAGCAGCAGCAGCAGCAGTGCTTTACTATTTACATGCTGCAATGAAATGATTCACAAAAGATCCTCAGAGACCATCTTTCCAACTTTCTAAATATTTTGATGGATCATTTTATTGATGGTGGAGTTGTGAGTATACTATCACTGTAAAAAGGTGATTTTCCCTTGGGTTATTTTTTTGGGATTGTGAGTGGGTGAGGAGGATGTAAAAACGCACCAAGAAGACTGAGACAAGTGGAGTGAAAGGGTAAATACGTGACAAATGGAGAACAATATGGATAGAGGTGACAGTGTGCCCTTTGGTGGAAATGATAAACTGGCAGCCTACCATTTGAAAAGGATTGGTTGAAACATGTTGATCTACAAAGGGACTTATGTTCTGTTTTATTGTTTTCTTCAGCATAAACCTCTGAGGCCCCTGAAGCACAGTGAGTTCTGTAACCAGATGTCAATACTCGGAATGGCATTGGCACGCTGACCAGTGTATATCTAACCAGCAAGTGGGAGCTATAACACGGAAAAGGATCTGCATCTCCTTGTACACCAATCGCTGAAAGCAATATTGCAGAAACAGAAAGCAGTGAGGAAGATAAATGGTGTGTTGACCTTCATTTCAGGAGGATTTGAGTCGAGGAGTAAGAGTGTCTTACTGAAGCTGTACAGGGCCTTCGTGAGACCCCATCTCGAACATTGTGCAGCATTATGTGCAGTTTTGGTCTCCTCACCTAATAAAGGACAAACCTGACATTGAGGGAGAGCAGTGAAGGATGACCAGACTGGTGTCTGGGATGACAGGCTTGTTGTGGGAACAGAGTTTGGGGCGACTGGGCCAGTATTCAATGGTGTTTAGGAAAATGAGTGGAGATCTCAGTGAAATATACAAAACTCTGACAGGGTGAGACAGATTGGAAGCAGAGATTATTATTCCCCTATCTGGGACGTCTAAAACAAAGGGACACAGCATTAGGTACAGGCAGATCACACTGCAATGAGATGAGAATAACTGGCTGCATTCAGACGTTGGTGACCCTGGGGAATTCTCTCGCACCTGGAAACCAAGACACTGATTATAAGTAAGGATTTAGAGACAGTAAAGGGATGGTGGGAGAGCAGGAGTACGGTGTGGAAATGAAGGACCAACCATCATTATATTGAATTGTTTCACAAACTCGGTGGACCAAACATACTACTGCACTTCCTATTTTATAGCTTCCCAAGGTTACTCACATTAACGGATATGTACATCGTGTGGGGTAAGTGCATCGAGGAGATTTTTTACATGAAATAGAATGGAGGAGACTCAATGTGTTGTATGACCTACTCCTTTTCCGCTGTTTCCGTGCAGTCTGTGGGAAAGCTCTGTAAATGTTGTCACATGCTCTCAGATGTTAGGAAGGAGGACTGTGTTCCCATTCCCTTTTCCGACACTGATGCTGGGGCCGGGTGTTCTGTCCGGTTTCATCTTTTCAGACCTCGGTGCAGTTTGATACAAATGAATGCCTTGCTTGGCCGTTTCAGAGACCATTGAAATGTTTATCACATGTCAGGGTCTTTGGAGTCTGTTTTAGCCCAGCCCAGGAAATCACAGGAGATTCACTTCCTAAAAGTACATTGGAGAAGGCAATTCTGTTTACAATCGATATTGGCTTCAAGGTCACTGTTACTGACCATTCCTGATGAAGGGCTTATGCTCGAAACGTCGAATTCTCTATTCCTGAGATGCTGCCTAACCTGCTGTGCTTTGACCAGCAACACATTTGCAGTCACTGTTACTGACCCCAGGTTTTAGATCTCGATATTTTATTAATTGTTTTTAACTTCCAACCGCTGCCTGAGCATTATCCTGGTCTGGATTAGTAATCCAGTGACATTTCCACAACAGCACCATCTCCAAATGGGGACCTGTCGAAAACCACACTGAGCAGGATATTTCTATGCTGCTTGACAGCTCTGTCAAAAAGAACTCCCAACAATTTGACGGTCGTGATGGGAATGAGGGGGTGATAATTGGTCAGGTTGTAATTATTCCCCTGTTAGGGGACTGGACACAGCTGAGTAATTTTCCACATTGCCAGGGAGATGTCAGAGTTGGAGCTGGAATGAAACAGCTTCCCCAGGGACACGGCTTGTTGTGTAGCACAAGGCTTCAGTCCTATTGCAGGAATAGGGTTATGACCCATTGCCTTTGTCGTATCTACTGTGTTCACCTGTTTCTTCATCTCACATGCCGCAAATCGAAGTATTTGAAGACTGGCGTCTGTGATTTTGTGGGCATCATGATGAGGGTGAGGTGTATCTTCGACTCAACACTTCTGGCAGAGGATGGTGCAGATAAAACATTCTTCTCTTTTACACTGATGTGCAGGTCTGTTCCATTATTTAGGATGGGGATGTTTGTGGAGCCCTCTCCTCCAGTCAATTGTTTAATCGTCCATCACCATTTATAACTGAATGTGGCAGGACTGCAGAGCTTCGTTCAGATCTGTTTGTCAAGTCTGGTAACTTTAATGGGTTTGCATCAGTTTAAGGTTCATGTGATTCTGACTCTGACATGTTCACCCACACTCGTCACTGAGCCATAGATGGTGGTTATTGTAATGACAGACTGAGGTGTTATCCTGGCAAAAAGTTACAGGTTGTGGTTGGATGCTGTTCTGCGTCTCCTGCTGCTGTGGTCTACAGCACTACATGAATACGCAGTTTCCAGCTGCAATATCTGCAATGCAATTCTGCTGTCTGTTCCCCAATTTTCACTGAGACCTATTCACCCATCAGTCCTGTACTCAGTGACCTAACCTGGTTTCTGATGGGGAAATACTTCAATTTCAAACTCTCATTCTGCTGAGGATCTCTCTCCCCGGGTCTTGCCTCCAATCTGACACATTCTGCAAAAGCATTTAACTGATCTTAATTCAAATGTCTAATTCACCTGAATCTTTTTCCTTGAGAAATGCCATCTTCTGTGTTTACATTGAATGTGTTTCCTCTGTTTCTCTCCCTGACAATGATTAAGAGCTCTGTAGTGTCAGTGATACCATCCTTATGTAGTTTCAGAGCCAGTTAATTCTCTGGATTCCCAATCATCTTCACCACATTGTATGTTTCCTCTTTTGGTTTGATGCCTTGTCACTCTTGGCTGCCTTGTCCTCCCATGAGTATGTTTCATCAGCTTGGGGTTGCATTTCTGATATTATCTTCCGAATTATCCCCAGAAACTCCTGCTATTTCTACTCCATGGTCTTTCCTGCTCAGCTCCCCTTCCAATTAACTCTGGCCAGCTCCTCCCGCCTGTCTTTGTAGTTACACTGCTTCATTATAACCACAACATATCTTGAAGAAAGCATTATGTAAAAAATGAAAGAATGAGTTTTGAGAGATGGGCCACGAAGATTGGTGGATTTCTTAACTAGATACAAAGGGAGAACGAGAGAGAGGATATAGATATGGAGACTTGGAAAATGAGAAAACTATATTATCGAAAGAAGTAGATGTCCTTCCCTCAATCTTTTGGCAATTCCTGTGTGCTGTGGTCCTTTGTACAGTGCATGTACAACAGAGCAATATGTTCAAACGCTGGGTCAGATGCCATAACTTTCCTCTCCAGTAATATGACAGACACTAGTTTTGGAAAGAACCCAACAGACTAATATATTTAATTCCTGGTAGAAAGGGGATTAACTGAAGTAAGTTGGAAACCAGAAACAAGAATTTCTAACACACATTCTGATAAAAATGAGAGACTAGAGTTGGGAATCCCAGAAAAGGGGGAACGTTGAGAGAAAGGGAAGGTATCACTTCAGATGAGGATCAAATAATGTTTTAATGCTTAAAAAAATTTATTCATCATTTTTTGTTAACTGTGTCTCAGTTGTTCATTCAGAATGCGTTATACACATATGAAGAGTGTTACTTATCTGAACACACACTGATTAAACTGTGAATAAAATCTTTTTTTTCCCATTTCCGACTGTCCTGTTGTCGTGCTAGCAGGATACATGAACACCAACTGGCTACCAAAAGACAAGACCCACTATCATTAGTTTCCATTCATACAGAAAAGGAAGGACACCACGTTGACTGTGACAACACGCACTTCCTAGGACAAAGCCACACACGAAAGTTCTTAGAAACATGACATTCTAGCGAGAAGTACATCAACAAACGCATCAATTTAGATCCTATCTACCTTGCCTTGAACAAAAAACTGGAAATGACATCATGCACCTTAAGAAACCAACACCTAGAAATAGAAAGACGAGACTTACCACCAGTGTGTCACCAGAGACTCTCACTAATGATATCACCTAGCCATGGTGACGAAACATCTGAAAACAAACCATCAAGCTCAGCGAGTTAAAATACATACTTATTAATTGTTCTTTTTCTCTTAATAATGGAATTTGCGACTACTTTGTCACTCTTGTTTTAACAGATTACGAGGTGAGGTGAGTTTTTCTGGGTGTGTGGTTTTAATTAACGAGGAGTTCAACAGCGACATCATAACAGTTTGAGGGCTTGTCGTATGGGATTTAGACAGATTTGAACAGCTTTGGCGTACAGAAGGTCCCAGCAGATTCCATCACTTGGCAGTTAGTGACGTAGATCTTCAAATAAAACAGGTGAGAAAATTCATTTAATTTTGTTTCCTTGTGGTTAGTTAAATTAAAAGAAATGGCTTTTAATATTACTAAAGAGGGTCTGAGGTTTGAAGGTGATTTCCAAATTTGCCAAGAAAGTGTAGAAAGACAAAGGAAGGGCATACTTTGAGAATTAACATGCAGATTAGAATTGGGTTTCACCAGAGACAAAAGGAAAGCTGTTATCAGAATGGAGTTGGTCAAGCACTTTGGTCTATCAGAGAAGCAGGAAACTGCAGTCGAGTTCGAGAAACTTAAATTGCAAATATGACAACTGGAGTTAGAAGATAAAGACAGAGACTGAAAGAGAGAGAAGATAGAGAAAGAGAAAGAGAGGAAAAAGGAAGAGAGGGAGAATTTGAAATTCTGAAGTTTGGAATTAGATAAGAAAGTTAAATTAGCAGGATGAAGATGAAACGAGAATGTAGGGATGTATACAACTATGTTAATACATTGTCATATTTCGGTGCGAAAAATGCCAAAACCAATTCTATTTCATTTGCAAAACTAACTCGGCAGATGGCATGTCCCGTGAACCTATAGCAAATGCTAGTTCAGACTAATCTGGTGGGTACAGCTTGAAAGGTATGTGCCGTGCTGTCTCATGAGGGAGCAAGAGATTATGCAGATGTCAAACAGGTTATTTTGAGTGCTTATGAATTCGTACAAGAAGAATATAGACAGCAGTTCAGAAATGTAGAGACAGAACCAGGTCAGACTTATATTGAGTTTGAAAGAATTAAACACAGTCATTTTGATAGAAGGATGCAGGCCTTAAAAATGGATAAGACCTGTGAGGCTCGATGGGAGGAGTTTAAAGACTCACTTCCAGAGATGGTAAGAATTCATGTGAATGAACAGAAAGTTCAAGAAGTAAGAAGCGTAGCAGAAAGGGCAGATGAGATGCTTTGGTGCATGAGATTAAATTTAGCTTCTGGGAGGATTTCATCTTGTGGGTGATAAAAATTGGGAGAAGGGGAGATCCTGCACTGCAAAACATAGAGAAAGGCACACTGGTAATAGTTTACCACAGATGAAAAAAAACAGGTCCAAGGGGTTGAAAGGAAGTGAAAGGCCTCAGTTGTTCTTACAATCATGTAGTGGAACACATAAAAATTACAGTGCTGATGGTTTAAGAAGGGCACTGTGAAAAGGTGTTTTCACTGCAGTAAGCTGGGACACACGGTGCTGGGCATTGAAGGAAGACACTTTGGGAAAAGATGTGGTAAAAGAGTTTAAGCCAATGGTATTAGTGAACCTGTTAAAGGAGACCCGAAGTGGAGCCGAGGAGCTGCAGGAGAGTGCACTGCCCAGGCAGGGGCTGGGTATGGAGTCAGTGCCTGGTCTGTATAAATAATTTGCCTCCGTAGATAAACCTTACTAAGGAAAAACGGGGTGTGGGGGGACGACAAGTAGTTATAATTTTCCAAGATACGGGAGCTGCTCAGTCTCTAATAGCTGAGAACTGAGGGGCCGGAAAGGCACAACAGATCAGGCAGCATTCGAAGAGCAGGACAATCGACACATCAGGAATCAACCCATCATCAGGAATGTGGCGGGGGGAAGAGGGGGCTGAAAGAGAAATCGGAGGGTAGGAGATGGACTGGTGTGAGGGTCATTGGGAGGGGGTTAGGAAGATATAAATGGGAATTATTGTGATATGTCGGAGGGGAGGGTGGAGTGGGTAGGTGGAAAGGAAGATGGACAGTTAGCACAGTTCAAGAGGGCAGTGCTAAGTTGAACGGTTGAATCTGGGTTGAGGCTGGGGGAGGGGAGATTTGGAAATTGGTGAAGTCAACGTTGATGCTGTATAGTTTAAGGGTTCCAGCTGTCCTACCACCTATCCACTTCACCCTCCTCTCCGACCTTTCACCATCAGTCATCACCTGCATCTACTGATCGCCTTCCAAGCTCCCTTCCACCCAGCTCCAATCCTACCCTCCTATGTAATTCTCAGCCGCTTTCCCTCTCCCTTACCCCCTACTTTCCTGATGAAGGACGTATGCCTGAAATGTCAACTCCCCTACCTCTCGGATGCTGCCGGCTTGCTGTGCTTTTCCAGCCCCACACTTTTCAACTCTGATCTCCAGCATCTGCAGTCCTCACTTTCCCTCCGCCTCTAATAATAAGAGATGAAAGTATTTTCACTCTTTCTGGCATGTTACTCAACAGCGTGATAATTTGTGGAATGGAGACAGAAATTAAGCATTCCCTGTGTAACATTAGGTTGGAATGCCAAATCAAGGTTGGGAAAGTAACAGCGGGAGTGAGCGATAGAGTGTCAGTTCCAGGAATACAGTTTGTTCATGGGAATGATTTAGCAGGATCCAAGGTGGGAGAGGCAGCCTTTGTGGTGGAGAAGCCAAAGTAAGACCAGGGAACTGGGGAATTAAAAGAAAAATACCCAGGGATTTTTCCAGACTGTGTAGTAACAAGATCCCACTGTCATACGTTACAACAGGAAGGAAAACCGAAAGATAAAAGCCAAAGGAGTTGATGCACGGAAGACTCAGGCTAAAGCATTTCTAGTGTCTGGAATGCACAAGGACGTAGTTATGTTTTATTGTACATGTCATACATGCCAAATGGTAGGTAAGTCACAGGCAGTATAAACCAGCACCTTCATTGACAAACCCTGTATTCGAATACACCTTTCATGTTGTTGATGATTAATTGTGGAGCTCCCCTTTCTGAAATAAAAGTGGAAACCAACATCCGCTGATCATAATGGACGTGTCTACCCGATTTCCAGGGATAATTCCATTTTGGGGTGTGAAGGCAAAAAGGGAGGCAGAGGAGTTGGGAGCTATCTTTACTCACTGTGGGCTACGCAATGTGATTCAGTCAGACGAAGGGTCTCATTTTACCGCTCAGCTGTTTGATGACGTCATGGATAGTTTTCGCATACAGCAGTTTGAATCAAGTGCGTCCAATCCCGAATCCCAGGGAGCCTTGGAAAGTTGGCATCAGATGCTGAAGACAATATTAACAGCGTACTGTTAGAATTACCCGAATTATTGGAATAAAGGCGTCTCATTATATTGCTTGCCATAGAGATGCCTCAAATATATCTACTCATTTTCCTTCCTTTGAGTTAATATTCGTACATGAAGTGAGAGGCCCTTTGAAATGCATGAAATATAAATTGACAGGACCAAAGTCGGAGATCTCGCACTTGGATTATGTATCTGAGGTGAGGGAGAGATTGGATGAAGTAGTTGAGTCAGTTAAACAGCACCTGAAAAGGGCACAGAGTGAAGCAAGTGGCAGATAAAAACACTGAAACATTAACGATTTCCCGTGGGGATGACGTATTAGTATTGCCACCAGTGGTAGGAAATCCCTTCAAGCCAGGTTTAGTGGCCCCTTTCAAATTAAAAAATGTTGAGTCAGTTAATCTATCTGGTAATGATACCGAATATGACAAAAATGTTAGAGAATGTCATGTGAATGAATAATGCTCCAGCCACATTTAAGACTGAGGAACAGAGTTGTGGCCAGATGAACAAATTGTGCAATTTATCTGTATGATGTAGTGATCTTCAGCAAGTGATTGAAAGCTCACATGTTACAGTTGCCAGAACATGTTGAACGATTACAAGAAGCAAACCTGGTAATAAACTTAAAGAAAACAGAATTCACGAAGGCAGAGGTGATGTTCTTGGGACATTACATTGGACATGGAAGGTTGATCCAATGCAACATAAAGATAAAGGACTTTGGGGAATTTCCACGACCATCCTCGAAGAAAGAGGTGTTCGATTTTTGGAACTGAGTTGATTCTCTCGGAAGATTGTTTGCAAACTTCAGCAGCGTATTGGCACCACTGATGGATTTATGAAAGAAGGTCACAGAATTGTGGTGGACAGAACAATGCCAGGAGGCATTTGAGAATTTTAAAGCAGGTTTAATCACCCCGCACCAGATTTAGCTACACCAAATATTTTGAACCCCTTTGAAAATTGTGTATGATGCTCGGAATTTAGGGCTTGGAGATGTGTTGACACAGAAAGTTGATGATGGAATTGAGTGGCCAATTGGCTACTTGTCGAAAAAACTCAATATCCACCAGAAAAAAAATATAAAATTTCAATTATAGAAAAAGAATGATTGAATTTCGTACTGGCCTGACAACATTTGAATGGTTACATGACAAATTGTCGCAGTTGGTTGCAGACAACAATGACAATCCTGAGTTTTGGTTGCTGCTTTGACAACAATTCAAATACAACCAAAGAGTTTGAATAACGCTCCGGATACCAGAAGCCAATGGAATTTGAATATTATTGTTTGGAAACCTGGAAAGCAATCACATTATGAGAATTGTTGTATCATGGGGAGTATATAAACCGAGCATTTGAAAACTAGAGGGAGAGCCACTGCAATCCAACAGCAGAGTAAATGCTGCAGAGCAGGAGTGCTAACTGGCCAACTCAAACACTCTCTATGAAAGATACATGTTCATGTAAAACCTACTTGCAGTTAAAAAAAATGACCCAGGGAGATCAGCAGCTGGAAGAGTGAAAGCAGCGGGGAAGATAGAGACTGTGTGGTCTTGAGATTGTAATGTTTAACATGTGGGTTGTTGGAATAACATATTTTTATAGAGTTGGAGTCAGATAGTAAGAAGTTAAAAAACAGAGAGGCTTGTATTTGTGAATAGTTGTTGTTTAGTGTTCACTATTAAAGTTAAGAAACTGACTTGCTCTTTTTAAAAAAAAATAGTGGAATGTAGGAGATCTGTGTCACTCATATTTTAACAGATTACGAGGTGAGATGAGCTTTTCTGGGTGTTTGCTTTTAATTAACAGAGGGGTTCGACTCCACCTTGTAAATGTCCATCCACCCTAACCCCATTTCCCTGCAGTTGGAACATATCATTCTATTCCTTCTTATCCACATATTTATCCAAATGCTTTTGAAATGTTGTTAATGTACCCCATCAACCACATCTGCTGGCAGCTCATCCACGTACCAGCCTCTGTGGAAAGAAGTGGCCCCTCAGTTTCTCTTTTATTCCTTCCCCTCTAACCTTAAACTCATCCCCTCTATTCTCGATTCTCTACACCTTGGAAATAGACTGAGAGCATTCACCCTATCCGTATCCCTCATGATCTTATACAGCTCTATAAGGTCCCCCCTCAGTCTCCTACACTGTAAACAAAATGTCCTAGTTTGTTCAACCTCTCCCTATAACTGAGACCACTGGGTCCTGACAACATCCTTGTAAACTTCTTATGCACTCTTTCTAATTTAATAATATCCTCCCGATAACAAGGTAACAAAACTGATCACAATACTCCAAGTGCGGCCTTACCAAATTCCTGTGTAATTGCAACATAAATTCCCAACTTCTATACTCAATGTCCTGCCTGATGAAGGCCAGTGTGCCAAAAGACTTCCTCGCTGCCCTGTCTACCTGAGACTCCACTCGCAGAGAACCGTGCACCTGAACCCAATGGTCATTCTTCCCACGACACACCTTAAGGCCCTCCCATTCAACATGAAACTCCTACCTTGATTGAAGTTTCCAAAATGCAAGACCTCACACATCTACACTATGTTCCATTTTCCATTACTCGGTCCATTTCCCCACCTGATTAAAACCCTGCTGCAATTTGTGATAAACTTCCTCACTGATCACGATACTACTTATTTTAGTGCTGTCTGCAAACTTACTAATCATGCCTTGTACATTCTCAACCAAATCATAGATAACAAACAGCAATGGACACAGCCTCCAGTCTGACTATCATCCTTCCACTAAACCCTCTGCTTCCTACCATCAAGCCAACTGTGCATCCAATTGGTCTGTTCCCCCAGAATTCCATGCGATATAACCATCCAGAGCAGCCTTCCATGTGGTACCTTATCAAAGGCCTGACTGAAATCCATAGAGACTATGTCTACCGTTCAGCCCTCATCAACCTTCCTGGTCACTTCATCAATGAACTCTAACAAATTTGGGAAGCATGATCTCCCACTCACAAGTCTATGCTGACCGCTCCGAATCAAACCCTGTGTAAGTAATGGGTGCAGTCAATGGTGTGCTGTCTTTCATTGTAAGATGATTCGAGTACATAAGTAAAGCCATCTTCCTGCTGTTGTAGGGCCTTGCTGAGAGAGCATTTGGGGCACTCTCTATGGATTTGATATCCTTTGTCACGAATGATCTCCTTACCACAGACACGGGTGATGGTATCATAGAATAGAGTGAAGAGGCTGAGTGTTTAATCTGTAGAACTGTGAGATATTAAAACATAGTGATGCTGAAACACGAGGAGTGGCAGTGATAACTTATTTCCAAACAGACATTGACAGGGAGAGAAATTCATACTTTACCCAGGATTGATTGGTTTGATTTATTGCCATGTGTACCTCAGTACAGGGAAACACTTTATTTATGAGCAGTGGAGGCAGATTATAGTAAATATGGCCAGACAGATCATAGGGTGGAAACAGACTTGGACAGAGTAAGGCATACAGGTTACACTGAACAGGACGTGCACTAGACAAGATCAACATGAACAAGATCAGCACTGTTTGAACTTAGAGAGTCCATCCATCAGTCTAACGTGACTTTCCTAATAGTTTATATGCCTAAATTAACTCTCCCCACGTTATTGTGCAGTCGGCATGTGAACACGTACTGAACGCCATGCTGTTCACAATCCCCAACAGCAGCCACAATACCTTCCATCTGAAGCAGGTAGCCATTCCCACCAGCTTCTGCCCTACACAGACAACACCAGGTTGGCTTCTCGGAGATGGAAGGTGCCTTCTTGAGACTTCACACATATGGCTTCCCTCCTCACCGCGAGAAAACCAAATTAAAGTCCCACATGCGTATCATGAGCAACAGAGCCATGAGGAGCAACGTGGAGCAGTCTGTCTGTGCAGCCTCTGCTCCACTTGTTCATCATGTTAGAGCATCAATTAGGAGACACTTCAGACTGCCAATACTAGAGATCAGAGTAGAGAGTCGATTGTTGGAAACGTACAGCAGGTCAGGCAGCATCCGAGAAGCAGGAGATCCGACGTTTTGGGCATAAGACATTCATAGGAATCAGCATCAATTACCTCATTCTGCCCCTGTGTAAGTGCACTGAGGTGGGAATGGCCTCCTCCTGTTCCTGTGTAAGTGACTCAAGGGACTGACTGGCTTCTTCCTCGTTAGACTGGACAAGGCCAAAGGCCTGACTGGGTTACCCCTGGTACCTGTATGACAGCTCGATGTGTTGACAAGTGTGATGATGCTGTAGCTTTAAGAGGCTTTTTTATTCTGGTTTCTTTTAATAGAGATATTGAACGATCGTTAACAAGCTGGCTAGTTAAGACCACTTGAGTAAACAGCGAGGGAGGCCTTAGGTTTATTTTAATGCAGTGAATGGGTGTGGCCAGCTCTCACTGATTAGGATCACTGGGTTTTGTTTCTCAGTAACATCAAACATTATGGGGGTCTCCACAGAGTTGGAAGTTTCACAGAATGTCTCCTGGCTGCTACACTCTCTGAATTTTCTCTAGATGCTGTTTTCTATTCCTGCATTTTCCTTTTGTGTTTATGGGAATTTCCTATGTTGGACTAGTTCATTAGTAATAGCTCCTAGTTCTAGTAGTGTATTAAGCTGTCCAATAGAATTATGTTATTCTAAATTTCTCTTTCTTTGGTTTTATTTCATCTTTCGTGTTTAAATAAATGGTGTTTTGCTCACCACCGAGTAGTTTGACCAGTCACACTACATCTGGAACAGACACTTTACATTTCCTTTAAAATAAGAAAACGTAAGAGGTGGGGAGGGTGAGGGCGGGGAGACATTGATGAAGCAGCTGAAGATGCTTGTGAAGAGGAAGCTACCCTGAGGATCTCCCACAGAGCTGACCCAGGACTGAGATGATAAACATCTTCGTTTGTGCCATGTTTGATTCCAAATATTGGAGAGTTTACTCTGATTACCATTAAGTTCAGATTTGTTAAGCTCCTTGATGTCAACAGAAGTCAACAGAAGCCTGGACATCAGGGCCAGTCATTTTTACCTGACCCCTTGTGTCAACCTCTTTTGTTCATATCAATAAGCCATGATATTGGAGGAGCAAGTGTTTTCTTCAAACAGGTGGTATTGAATGTCAGACTTTCTCTTCTCAACAGTATTCAGGGAGCCAGATGACTGAAAGTATTTGAAGAGGAGGTGGATGGATATTGACCTGTCCGAGAGTTGAGGGCTATGAGGACTTGGGTATGAAAGAGGATTTCAGACCGAGAACAGATCAGCCACAATCTTAGTGAAGGGCAAGGCAGGCTTGGGGAGTGAACCACCTGCCCCTGTGTCTGATGTTCTCCCATCTGTTATTGGAAAGTTAGTGGGTGTTATTTTCATGGATGTTCTGTTATTGAATGTTGCCATCAGAGACACCAGAGGATTTTGTGAGCCATCGCTGGGTGAGGTATGGCGGCTATATTCACAGTGAATTTGGGTCTACAACATGATCAACAAATGGAGCACAAGTTTCAGAAAGGGGAAGCTCTGTACAGAGAGATGAGGGGCCTCTTTCATACCCAGCCTGGGTTTTACAATTACATTTCTCAAATCACCTCAAAGCGGGACCATCTTGAAGGGCCGAATGATCTCTTCTGTTTCTGTGCACCAGGTTATAGAAGTAAGTAGTCTCCAAATGCTCCTGCCTAACAGGTTTAATGGGCTGAATGGAACACAGGAACACAGGATTAAGGAACAGAAGTGAGTCATAAGATACATTGAACCTTCTCCACCAGGCACTAAGATCGTGACTGATCAGGTTGGGGTCTCAGCCCCACTTTCCTGTCTGTGTCCCATTATCCATGACTCAGTTCTCTGTCAAATGTTTCACTAACGCAACTTTCAATCAATGTGAACATAGAGGCATGATAAACTTCCAGAGAAGAGAATTCCCACTTGAAAGGTCCATTCAGAATTATTCGTCGTTTTTCTGATAGAATCAAAGCGTCATGCAGAATGGAAACAGACCTGTTAGTCCAATCTGTTCACTCCGATCAGATATCAAATCTGATCCAGTTCAATTTGCCAGCATTTGGCCGACATCCCTCGTCTTTCAGATACTTTTTAAATGTGCAATTGTAACCTCCTTCACCACTTCCTCTGACAGCACTTTCTGAACACACACCACTCTGTGTGTGAAACATTTATCTTCACTCCTTTCTAAATCACTCCCCCCTCTCCCCTCCAACCTATACTCTCCTGTTCTGGACTCCCCTATCCTGGGGAGCAGAGCGTGGCTGTTCAGAGTATCCATGCCCCTGCTGGTTTTATAAACCTCCATAATGTCACCTCTCAACGTCTGAACTTAGGGGGAAAACACATTTACCTAATCCGCCACTCCCTAAAGTTCAAACCTCCAGTCCTGGGACATCTGTGTAAGTCATTTCTGCAGAAAACCGAGTTGTACGCTGTATTCTTAAAGTGGCCTCACCAACATCCTGTACAGATGCAACATGCCACTACAACCCCGATACTCAATGCTCTGACTGATTAAGGCAAATGTGCTAAATGTGTTCAGCACCACACGGTCTACCTGCGACTCCACTTTCAAGGAACAATGTACTTGCAGCCCTATGTCCGTTTGTTTCACAACACTCCCCAGGACCTTACCATTAAGTGTATAACTTCTGCCCTGATTTGCATCCACAAAACACAAAACCTCGCATTTATCTCAATTAAACTTCATCTGTCAGTCCTTGCCCCTTTGTCCGATCTATTTGTGGTCTTTGTGTATTCTGCGATAATCTACTACACCACCTTTCTGATGTCGTCTGTAAACTTACTAACTATGGCTCCAATATCCACATCAGTCCTTTACATAAATGATGAAATGCAGTGAACTCAGTCCTGATTCTTACAGCACACTGCTGCTCACAAGCCTCCAGTCTGAAAAATACCCCTCTTCCTTCAAGCCAATTGTGACTAGCCTCTTCTGTATCCCATGTGACTGACACTTACTAATCTGTCTACCAATCAGAATCAAATGCTAGCTATGAAGAGAGGCTGAGTAGGTTAGGTTTATTTTCACTCGAAAAAAGGAGATGGGGGGAACTTATTGAGGTTTGCAAAATCATGAAGGGTATAGACAGGGTGGACAGAGACAAGCTTTTTCCCAGGGTGAAGGATTCAATAACAAGAGGTTGTGCTTTCAAAGTGAGAGGTGGAAAGTTTAAGGGGGATACACGCGGTAAGTACTTTACACAGAGGGCGGTGGGCGTTTGGAATGGTTTGCTAGCAGAGGTGGTAGAGGCAGGCACGACAGATTCATTTAAGGTGCGTCTAGACAGATGCATGAGTAGGTGGGGAGCAGAGGGATACAGATGGTTAGGAATTGACCGACAGATTTAAACAGTACATTTAGATCGGCTCAGGCTTGGAGGGCGAAGGGCCTGTTCCTGGGCTGTAAGATTTTCTTTGCTCTTTCTTCTTTAAATGAACACCTTGCTGAAGTCCATATAGACAATGTCAACCAAACTGCCTTCATCAATCTTCTTTGTTACCTCCTCAAAAAAACTCAACCAAATTAATGAGACATGATTGCCCATGCAGAAAGCCACGTTGTCTACCCTGATCAGCCCTTACCTTCCCAAATGTATGTAAATGCTATCCCTCAGAATCCCCTCCAATAACTTACCCACCACCGACATCAAGCTCACCGGTCTATAGTTCCCCGGCTTTTTGGGTCACTGTTTCCTTTCTAGTCCCACTCCTGCACTGCTCACAACAAATGTTAAATGTAACCAGGTCGGTGATATGGCCGATGATATCGGTCTCAGACTGGGTCAGGGTCAGTTTTAGGAACAAGTCAGGCTAGTATCGTTAATCTGCTCAAATAGCACGTTTATGATCCAGAGCAATGTTACTCAAACTATGATGGAAAGATGAATGGCAAAGTGTTTGGGTATTGCAAATAAAGAATCGATATTTCCCGTTCTAAACACACACACACACACACACACACACACACACACACACACACACACACACACACACACACACACACACACACACACACACACCCTCTGCAATTGTAACTTGAAAGAACTTTGTCCAGATATTATCCCAAGTACATTGTCCAAACGATGTCTCCATCACATTCCCTGTTCCATGTCGGTGCATCATTGCTGCTGTCATACACAGAGCCATACCCTGAGCAGAAAATGGTCTGGGTCGATTTGAAGATATGTTTTTATGTTCCTGCTTCATTAAAAAATAAAAATGTCTAATTTATTCAGAATACGTGTGTTAAAATGAATACATTTTTAAAAGAAATACAGAAATTGCTGGAAAAGCTCGGCAGGTCTGTCAGCATCCAGATGCCTTTTACATGCTGTAGTTGTACCCAGCCTCCACCACTTTGTCTTGCAGCTCATTCCATACGCACACCACCCTCTGTGTGAAAAGATGCCCTTCAGGCCTCATCAAAACCTTTCCCCTCTCACTTTCCACCAACGCCGTCGAGTTTTGGACGCCCCTAACCTGGGGAAAAACCCTGACTCCTCACCCTATCCATGACCATTCTGATTTTATAAACCTTTACTGCTGCGAAATGTGACTCCAATTAAAACGACTGGCTGTACTTTCAGTCATCCTGGGCCTAAATTCTGAAATGCAACACTGACACCTCTTCCTTCTCCATCAAGTCACATTTCTAAAACCAGGTTAATCAGTTTGTTCAGATATATTAGGAGACACTTCTGTGGGATTTACACCTAGACCTTTGTGCCCGGAGGTAGGGACACGAGCACCACTCGGCAATACCCATAAAGGTGTAACATTATTCTCCTGTGTGTTTGTACATCCGCCTGTTATGACATGCTGAGACATACCTCTGCACCAGGCATGACTTCAATCCAGGCCTTCTCATCCAGAGCTAGGAACACTACCACACAAGTTCAGGAATTGGAATCAAATCCAGAGCTCTGGCTCAGAGACACGGACACTGCCCACTATACTACCATACCCAGATTTTGGGTCATATTTTCGTGCCCGCTTCCAGCTCAGTGTGGATTGATTATAATCAGGTTACTATTACTGAATTACAAAAAGACACTTTGTATTATTAAACAAATGCAAGATATTTGTCTCAACAGTAGGATATTGAGTGTACGTGCTATACTATCGAAATTAACTATGAACATCTTTAATCGCTATTATCTGTAGTCTGCAATATTAGGGAAAGAAATCCTGCAGAAACACTCTGCCCAATAAAGGGTCTCAAATAGATATTGATTACTGAACACCAGAGGCGAAAGAAGTGCTTAATTTCTGACCGCAAAACACCGATCAATCTTACCCACCTCTAACGTGTGTCTGCCCTCTTCCTAAAACCATGAAATGATACCAGGCCGCTGATTACTGTCCAACCTCTCCTCCCCACTGACTGTGTCTACAATCCGTCCCTCCTCCCTCTAACCACAAAGGCAAACCAAGCTCAGGGTCTTTGTGAAAATCAAAGCCAGAGTGTGCAGGCCTCCTGGAGAGGGGAGGGCATTTTAAAATTGAAGGGGGAGGGGGAGGTGGCAGTCATATCACACACTGGGCTGAGGGGTGGCAGATGGAGGATAGTTTGGATTAATGCCAGGCATTAGATTTGGTAAATCAAACAAGAAAAGGACCTATACAATTAAAAGTAGGGTCTTTTGGTGGTGTTGTAGTACAGAGACCTAGGCTGTCAGGTTTTAATTCTTTAAAATTTGCATCTGATATAGAAAGTGGCTAAGAAGGTGTTCAACCCACTTGTCGTCATAGGTCAGACCTTTGAGAATCGGAATTGATACGTCACATTGAGGTTGTACAGGACATCGGTGAGGCCTCTTCTGGAATACTGTGTCCAGTCTGGTCATCCTGCCTGCTCATTCCATAGGCACACCACCCTCTGAGTGAAAATGCTGCCCCTTAGGTCACTTTTAAATGTTACTCTCTCACCTTAAGCCTATGTCCTCTAGCTTTGGACTCCCCGTACCCTTAGCAAATACCTTGACTATTCACTTTGATATTATTGATCTTGATATTATTAAGCTGGAGAGGGTTCAGAAGAGTTTAACCTGGATGTTGCTGGAAATGGAGGGTTGAGCTACAAGGAGGGGCTGAATAGGCTGGGACTTTTTTCACTGGAGAGTATGAGGTGGAGGGGTAACTTTGCAGAGGTTTATAAAATGATGAGGGGTACAGATAAGCTGTAGGGCTGATGTCTTTTCCCTAGAGTTGTGGATTCAAAACAGAGGGATATTTTGAGGCGTGAGGAAAAAGATTTACAAAAGTCAGGAGAGGTAATTATTTCAGACAGAAGCTGGCGTGTGTGTGGAATTAACTTCTAGAGGAACTGGTGAAAATAGGGACAGTTATAATTTTTAAAGAACATTTAGATCAGTAAATGGACAAGACATCAGTTTGGATGGTGCTGTGAGCAGCTGCCCTCCCCCTCCCCCTCTCTGAATGTATCCCTGTTGGTTTTCACCCTCTGCCAATGCCTGTGCTGTGGCGTGTGGAGGCCAGCAGAGGGAGGCATTGCATCACTTTAAGCACCACAGAGACTGCCAGACCTGCCCCAAACAGAGACACACAGATACACACACGGCATGAAGCTCATCTGGTAAGTTAAACTAATCTAAACATAAAGAAATGCTCAATTTAGCTTGTAAACTGTTGAAATATGGGTGGTAGAGAACTCCCAAATTCCAGTGTTTAAACAAATAATATCAATGTATTTTTTTAACTCTGAAAGTGAACATTTTATATCAACTATTCACAACTCTGGGACCCTGTTTCTCCTAACTGCTTATTACCCTACTCCAACTCTACAGCAATATACTGTTTCAATAAAACACTTATTACAATTACATAAACGTAATTTGAAAGCCACACAGTTGTTTCATCTGACCGTACACCAATGTCCCTTTTCCCATTTTTCCTGAGGAGACTGGCTCATGTTACAGGATGCTATCGAAGTGTCTACATTTCAGCATTCTGAAACCTGGGAACACATCCGTCCATGACACTGTCTCTCAGTCTCCCCCTCTCTGTCTATACCCCAAACCCCTCCCATGTGGTATTTAAACTGATACCCCTGCCATCTCTCTCTGGCAGTGATGTTCACACTCACAGCACCCCCTTGTCTTGGCACAGTGGGGATATGGAGCTGGAAATGGGTGGGAGCTGCACATCCTGTCACTTCCAGCATGGGCTGCAAGTTTCCCCTCACTGGGCAGGGATCTAACAGTGTTACTGGGTAATGCACGGGGGATGTGTACACAGCCCTACATGCTGGGAGGTTAACTGCTCCTGAGTTACAGATCAGTGCACTGAGGTGGGGTACACAGTCCTACATGCTGGGAGGGTAACTGCTCCTGGGTTACAGATGAATTCACGGGTGATCACTGTACAGGTCTCTGTGCTGGTCAGACTGTACGGTTGCCGTTTATGGATAATACAATGATGTGGGATGTACAGCTCCCCGTGCTGGACAGATATGTAGCCTGTGCACAGTACATCATGTTGGTTGGGTGGGTAGGGGTGAAAGGTGATGGACAGGTCACGGAGTTTCCCGGAAGTTTCCGTCTCTGACATTCTATAACTGCCATTCCCCAGATCGTTCTGTCCCCGACATTCTATAACTGACATTCCCCGGAATGTTCTGTCCTCGACATTCTATAACTGACATTCCCCGGAACGTTCTGTCCCTGACATTCTATAACTGACATTCCCCGGAAAGTTCTGTCCCCGACATTCTATAACTGACATTCCCCGGAATGTTCTGTCCCCGACATTCTATAACTGACATTCCCCGGAATGTTCTGTCCTCGACATTCTATAACTGACATTCACCGGAACGTTCTATCCCTGACATTCTATAACTGACATTCACCGGAACGTTCTATCCCCGACATTCTATAACTGACATTCCCCGGAATGTTCTGTCCTCGACATTCTATAACTGACATTCACCGGAACGTTCTATCCCTGACATTGTTTGTTTGTGAACGGCTGGACGTCAGTGAATTGAATAAACGATAAGATCCTGAGGGAAGAGATCCCGTTCCAAGGAGAAGGAGACACTGTTGCGCAGGCCCCTCAGGCAGTTAAAGGGGTGAATACGTTTTCCCTGCGTTTACATTTCTCCACGACACAGGATCGACCACAATTGAGACCAAAATACAGAAATTCCCAAACTCAGTTTGTCTTCAGGATACTGGGAGAGAATCCTTACGACAGCTACGTTTCCACCCTCCGTATTAGGAACTGGGAAGGAGTGACCTGTGTCTGTTCTCGAGTGATCAAGTGTGTGGGAATGTTCTAGAAACCATCTGTCCTTATGGATGTGTCTCTGTGTGTTTGGGGAGGGAGGGTTTCTTGTGGTTTATGTCACATTTTTGTCAGTAATTCCAACCTTCCCATTTGTTATTTCAGCTCCAATTATTTTAATAAATCCCTGAATACAGGGACACATTTGAAAATCTCGCTGGGTCCCCGATCACACGGGTCCCTTTGCCTCCAGGCTGATGAATAATGGGTTTGTTTTCCTTCCTCACAGTTAACGTAGTGACCATCTACGTCCTGCTTTATAAAGATTGTGGATTGTCTCCATGTGTCAGACGTTACCTGGGGGCCATGGCAGCGGCGGATCTCCTGGTCATTATCCTCGACCTGATCCTGAGACACATTCCCATTGTTTATTGGGAGCAGTTTTATTTCCTGAGGGACTCCGTTCCCGTGTGTAATATCCACGCCGTCCTGCTTTATGCAGCCACTGACTGCTCTGTCTGGTTCACCGTCACTTTCACCTTTGATCGGTTTGTGGCCATTTGTTGCCAGAAGGTGAAAAGTAAATATTGCAGTGAGAAAACGGCGGCTGTGGTTCTGGGAGCAGTGATTGTGCTGAGCTGTTTAAAGAACATTTCCTGGTATTTTATGCTCACGGCTCGGTATCGGCTGTGGAACAATCCGTGGTTTTGTGAGGTAACAGACGCTGTTCGTGACTCGATTGTCTGGGTCACAATCGAGTCCCTCCACCACATTCTAACCCTGGGTGTCCCATTTCTCCTCATTCTGCTGCTCAATGTTCTCACCGTCAGACACGTTTTAGTGACCAGCAGAGCCCGCAGGAGACTCCGCACTCACACCAATGGGGACGCTCAGTCTGACACAGAAATGAGAAACCAAAAAAAATCCATCATTTTACTGTTTGTGATCTCAGCCAATTTCATCCTGTTATGGTCAACGTTCATGCTGTATTCTATATGGGGCCGGATGGATTGGATTGTGGATACCTCTGTGTATCTCCATAAATTTGTGCAGGAATTGGGCTTCATGCTGCAGCTCCTCAGTTGCTGCACAAACACCGCGATTTATGCCGTGACCCAGACTAAGTTCAGGCAGCAGCTGAAGAATGTGCTGAAATATCCCTTCACCCAAATCCATCCATCCATCAAATTCCCTCATTAATCACACCATCCGGGATTTTCCCATTTCAGTTCAGTTTTTCAGCGATGGAGCAGCCTGTCGCTATGGTAACAGACTGAGGGTAGCGCTGGTTTGTCCATCCTTATCCCACAGCGGGGTTACAGGGAAACATTTCAATGTTTCTCACAACTCAGGGGCCAGTGAGAAAAGGCACCATCCCACTGACTGTATCCATCACTTCCATTTGTAACCAATAAAAATGATGATTAAAGCGTGCCGAGCAGCAGAGTGAGCGATGTTGTTGTGTGTCTTTGTGTTGGAGAAGCTGAGCTGGAGAGAGACAGACTCAGCCCCAAGTCCTGGTCCTCAGGGAAGGGGAGGGCACCGGGCCCTGAGCTCAGGAGCTGGGTTTAACTCCCTCTATCCCCCCAACTCCAACTTGGCCTCCCCATTACCTCTCTCCTATTCTTTCTCCTCAATTCTCTATCTCTCTCTCTCTCAGCACACACTCTCTTTCTCAACCCTCTTCCTCATCCCCATCTCTCACACACACCCACCCCCCCAACCGCGGTTTCTCCACCTGCCTCCACTCTTCCCTCTCCCCCCCTCTCTCTCTCGTGCCGTCACTGTCTCCCTCCAACAATTCCATCTCTACTCCATTTTCCCAACCTCCAACATCTCACCCCCACCCCCCACATGCAGCCTCACACCGAAACATCTCCAGTCTCTGGGTCAGAGGGAGAGGGAAGGACCAGGGAGACAGAGTATGTCAGAGAAACAGGGAGGGAGGGACAGGAGGGAGAGAGATTCAGTCAATGGAAAAGAGAGGGAGGTGGGAGCAGAGAGACACCGAGGGAGGTGGAGAGCGAGAAGGGGGGAGAGAGAGAGAGAGAGCAATAAGGTGAGGGAGAAAGCGAGAGAGAGACACGCACGGGATGATACAATGAGAGAGAGTGGCGAGAGAGAGAGAGAGGGGCGAGAGAGAGAGACAGAGAGAGAGTGAGACTGAGAGAGGGGCGAGGGAGGGGGCAAGAAAGAGAAAGAGAGAGGTGCGATGAGAGAGAGAAAGGAGGCAAGAGAGATAGGGGAAGCGAGTGAGAGCGAGGGAAAAAAGACATGGCAGAGAGAGAAAGAGAATCAGGGGGTGACAGAGAGACAGGGGTAGGGAGGAGAGGGCAAGAGAAAGCCAGGTGGCTAGAGGGAGATAGAGGAGGGAAGAGAGAGAGATAGAGGTGCAAAGAGAGGGAAGGTCGAGAGAGGGAGTTGAGACAGAGGGAGAGAGCGAGAGAGAGAGATGGTGAGAGAGAGGAAGGGCACGAATGAGAGAGGGGTGTGAGAGAGGGTGAGAGAGAGGAAGAGGGGTGAGTGAGAGAGGGAGGCGGCGGGTGAGAGAGAGAGAGAGGGAGTGGGCCAGGCGAGAGAAAGAGGGAGGAGGACAAGAGTGAGTTGGCGGGGGCAGTAGACAGAGAGAGGGAGGGGGCGAGAGAGAGAGAGAGGGAGGGGCAAAGAGAGAGAGAGGGTCAAGAGACAGAGGGAGGGGGTGAGAGAGAGAGGTAGGGGGTGAGAGATAGAGAGGGAGGGGGCGAGAGAGAGAGAGGGAGGTGGCGAGAGAGAGAGAGGGGGAGGGGATGAGAGAGGGAGGGGGAGGGGATGAGGGAGGGAGAGGGAGGGATGGTGAAAGATGGAGGGGGCGAAAGAGAGAGGGAGGGGGTGAGAGAGAGAGGGTAGGGCGAGACAGAGAGAGGGATGAGGTGAGAGAGGGAGGGGCCCGAGAGAGAGAGGGAGGTGGACAAGAGAGAGAATAGGAGGATGGGTGGGAGAGAGAGAGGGAGGGGAAAAAAGAGAGAGTGAGGTGGGTGAGAGAGAGAGGGAGGGGAATGGGGGAGTAAGAGAGAGGGGGACGAGAAAGAGGGAGTGAGGGGGACGAGAAAGAGAGGGAGGGGGGCAGAGAGAGAGGGATTGGGGTCGAGGGAGAGAGGGAGTGGGAGAGGGAGAGGGCGAGAGAGAGAGAGGAAGGGGGCGAGAGAGAGAGGAATGGGGGCATGAGAAAGAGGGGAGAGAGAGAGGGAGGAGGGAGAGGCGAGAGAGGTGGGCGAGAGAGAGGGGATGAGGGAGAGAGGGAGGGGGCGAGAGAGAGAGGGAGGGGGTGAGAGAGAGGGGGCGAGAGAGAGGGAGGGGGCGAGAGGGAGGGAGGGAGGCAGCGAGAGAGAGAGAGAGGGAGCAAGAGAGAGTGGAACGGGAGAGAGAGAGGGAGGGGGTGAGAGAGAGGTAGGGTGAGAGAGAGAGGAGTGTAAGAGAGAGAGGGAGGGGACGAGAGAGAGAGGGAGGGGGCGAGAGAGAGAGGGAGGGGGTGAGAGAGAGGGGGCGAGAGAGAGGGAGGGGGCGAGAGAGAGGGAGGGGGCGAGAGAGAGAGAGAGGCAGATGAGAGGGAGGGAGGGAGGCGGCGAGAGAGAGACAGAGAGAGGGAGCAAGAGAGAGTGGAAGGGGAGAGAGAGAGGGAGGGGGTGAGAGAGAGGTAGGGTGAGAGAGAGAGGAGAGTAAGAGAGAGAGGGAGGGGACGAGAGAGAGATGGAGGGGACGAGAGAGAGGGACGAGAGACAAAGGGAGGGGCATGACAAAGGTGGAGAGGCACGAGGGATAGTGAGGGGGCGAGAGATAGTGTAAGAGAGTGAGATGGAGGGGGTGAGAGAGAAAAGGAGGGAGGGGGCAATGCAGACAGGGAGGGGGCAATGCAGACAGGGAGGGGTCGAGACAGTGAGAGGGAGCGGAGGCGAGATAGAGAGGGAGGGTGGCGAGAGAGAGACAGAGAGAGAGGGGGGCGAGAGAGAGAGGGAGGGTGGCGAGAAAGAGAGAGAGTGCGAGGGGGACGATTGAGAGGGAGGGAGGGGGCGAGAGAAAGGGAGGGAGGGGGCGAGAGAGAGAGGGAGGGGGCAAGATAGAGAGGTATGGGGGCGAGAGAGAGGGGCGAGAGAGACAAGGAGGGGGCGAGAGAGAGAGGGGGCAGGAGAAAGAGGGAGGGGGGTAAGGAGAGAGAGAGAGAGGGAGGGGGCGATAGAGAGTGGGAGGGTGAAGAGAGAGAGCTAGGAGGCGAGAGAGAGAGGGGCAAAAGAAAGTGGGGGTGAGAGGGAAAGGGAGGGGGCAAAAGAGAGAGAGGGACAGGAAGCAAAAGAGAGATAAGGAGGGGTCGAAAGAGACAGAGCGGGCAAGAGTGCGTGAGGGAGGGAAGAGGCGAGAGACAGAGAGAGAGGGGAGATCCGAGAGAGAGGGAGGAGAAGCGAGAGAGAGAGAGGGGGGAGGGGGCGAGAGACAGACGGAGGGGGGCAAGAGAGAGGGAGGGAGAGGGCGAGAGAGAGGGAGGAAGTGGGCGAGACAGACAGGGAGGGGTTTGAGAGAGAGACAGAGGGAGGGGGCAACAGAGATGCATGGGGCGAGAGAGAGTGAGAGATGGTTGAGAAAGAGAAAGGGGGGCGAGAGAGAGTACGTGGGGACGAGAGAGATAGTGAGAGGTGGCGAGAGAGAGGGAGGGAGGGTTCGAGAGAGAGAGGTAGGGGCGAGAGAGAGAGGGGAACGAGAGACAGTGGGAGGGCATGACAAAGAAGGAGGGGCACAAGAGAGAGGGAGGGGACGAGAGACAGACGGATCGGGGAAAGAGAGAGGGAGGGAGAGGGCGAGAGAGAGGGAGGAAGGGGGCGAGAGAGACAGGGAGGGGGCTGAGAGAGAGACAGAGTGAGGGGGCGACAGAGATGCAGGGCGCGAGAGGGAGGGAGGGTGGCGACAGCGAGAGTGTAGGGGGAGGTTAAGTGTGCGAGTGGGCGAGAGAGAGAGAGAGTGAAAGAGGGGGCGCGAGAGAGAGAGGGGCGAGAGAGAGAGAGAAAGAGAGGGAGGGCGAGAGAGATAAAAAGGAGAGCGAGAGAGAGAGGGAGGTAGAGAGTGAGTGGGGCAAGAGAGAGGGAAGGGGGCCAGAGAAAGTGAGGGAGGGGGAGAGAGAAAGAGAAAAGTGGGGGGCGAGAGAGAGAGAGAGAGGGGGAGGGTGGCGAGATAGAGAGAGGGAGGGGACGAGAGACAAAGGGAGGGGCACGAGGGATAGTGAGGGGCGAGAGAGAGAGGTGGGGACGAGAGAGAGAGGGAGGGGACGAGAGAGAGAGGGAGGGGACGAGAGTGAGAGGGAGGGGACGAGAGAGAGAGGAAGGGAAGGGGTGAATTTGAGAGAGAGGGAGGATGGTGAGAGAGACAGGGAGGGGGACGAGAGAGAGGGGGAGGGCAGGCGAGATAGAGGGGGGAGAGAGGGAGAAGGGGGCGAGAGAGAGTGAGGGAGGGGTGAGAGAGAAAGAAAAAGGGGGTGGGAGGGAGTAAGAGGGGACAAGAGAGAGGGTGGGAGGGGGCACGAGAGAGAAGAAAGGTGACGAGATAGAGAGAGGGAGAGGGCGAGAGAGAGAGAGCGAGAGAGAGAGAGGGAGGAGGCGAGAGAGAGGGGGCGAGAGAGAGAGAGAGCAAGAGAGAGGGAAGGGGGCGAGAAAGAGTGAGGGAGGGGCGAGTGAGAGTGAGGGAGGGACGCGAAAGAGAAAGCGGGCGAGAGAGAGTACGAGGGCACGAGAGAGATGGTGGGAGGTGGCAAGAGAGAGAGGGAGGGAGGGTTCGAGAGAGAGAGAGGTAGGGGGCGAGAGAGAGAGGGGGAACGAGAGACAGTGGAAGGGCATGACAAAGAAGGAGGGGCACAAGAGAGAGGGAGGGGACGAGAGAGAGAGAGGTAGGGTGTGTGAGAGAGAGAGAGGGAGGGTGACGAGAGGGAGAGAGAGGGAGGGGTACGAGTGAGACAGAGGGAAGGGATGAGAGAGAGAGAGGGGAACGGAGGCAAAAGAGAGAGGGACGGGGGTGATAGAGAGGGGCGCAAGAGAGAGCGGGAGGGGGCAGGTAGAGAGGGTGAGGGGGCAAGAGAGAGAGGGGGCAGTGGGGCGAGTTGTGGGTGAGAAAGAGAGGGAGCAGGGCAAGAGAGAGGGAGGGAGGGGGGCAAAAGAAAGAGGGGGCGAGCGAGAGAGGGAGTGGACGACATGAGAGGGAAGGGGATGAAAAAGAGGGAGGGGGATGAGAGAGAGAGGGAAGGTGTACGAGAGAGAGGGAGAGGGGCGAGGTAGAGAGAGGGAGGGGGCGAGAGAGAGAGAGGGAGGGGCCAAGAGAGAGACAGAGGGTCAAGAGACAGAGGGAGGGGGTGAGAGAGAGAGGTAGAGAGGGACGGGGCGAGAGAGAGAGAGAGAGGGAGGTGGCGAGAGAGAGAGAGGGAGGGTCGAGAGAGAGAGAGAGAGGGGTAAGAGAGAAAGAGGGGAGGGGATGGGAGAGGGAGAGGGAGGGGGTGAGCGAGAAAGATGGATGGGGTGAAAGAGAGAGAGGGAGGGGGTGTGAGAGAGGGAGATGGAGGGGGCAAGAGAGAGGGGGAGAGAGGGGGCAAGAGAGAGAGAGAGGCAGGGGGTAAGAGAGAGAGAAAGGGAGGGGGCGAGAGCGAGAAAGGGATAGGGCGAGAGAGAGAGAGGGGAGGAAGGGGGCGAGAGAGAGAGGGAAGGGCGAGACAGAGAGAGGGATGAGGTGAGAGAGGAAGGGGCATGAGAGAGAGAGGGAGGTGGACAAGAGAGAGAATAGGAGGATGGGCGGGAGAGAGGGAGGGGACAAAAGAGAGAGGGAGGTGGGTGAGAGAGAGAGAGGGAGGGGCATGGTGGAGTGAGAGAGAGGGGGACGAGAAAGAGGGAGTGAGGGGGACGAGAGAGCGAGAGGGAGGGGGCAGAGTGAGAGAGGGATGGGGGCGAGAGAGAGAGAGGGATTGGGGGCGAGAGAGAGAGAGGGAGGGGGCGAGAGAGAGAGAGGGAGAGGGCGAGAGAGAGAGGGATTGGGGGCGAGAGAGAGAGGGAGAGGGAGAGGGCGAGAGAGAGAAAGACAGGAAGGGAGAGACAGGGAGGAGGGAGAGGCGAGACAGAGGGGCGGGAGAGAGGGGGTGAGGGAGAGAGGGAGGGAGTGAGAGAGAGGGGGACAGAGTGAGAGAGAGGGGGCGAGAGAGAGGGAGCGGGCGAGAGAGAGAGGGAGGAAGATGAGAGAGAGGGAGGGGGCAAGAGAGTGAGGGAGGGAGACGAGAGAGAGGAGGGGGATGAGAGAGAGTGGGAGGCAGACGAGAGGGAGGGAGTCGGCGAGAGAGAGAGAGAGGGGCAAGAGAGAGTGAAAGGGGAGAGAGAGTGGGAGGGGGACGAGAGAAAGAAGTGCGCGGGAGAGAGAAGGACGGAGCGAGAGAGAGGGAGGGGACGAGAGAGAGAGGGAGGGGACGAGAGCGAGGGAGGGGACGAGAGACAAAGGGAGGGGCATGACAAAGATGGAGAGGCACAAGGGATAGTGAGGGGGCGAGAGAGAGGGAGGTGGCGAGAGTGAGAGGGAGGGAGGGATTGAGTGTGTGTGAGAGAGAGGGAGGATGGTGAGAGAGACGGGGGTTAAGAGAGAGAGGGGTGTGAGAGAGAGAGGGAGGATGGTGAGAGAGACGGGGGTGTGTGAGAGAGAGGGGTGTGAGACAGAGAGGGAGGGGGACGAGAGAGAGAGGAGTTGGGCAGGCGAGACAGAGGAGGGAGAGAGGGGGAAGGGGTGAGAGAGAGTGAGGGAGGGGTGAGAGAGAAAGAGAAAGGGGGCGGGAGGGAGTGCGAGGGGGCGAGAGAGAGGGTGGGAGGGGGCACGAGAGAGAAGGAGGGTGGCGAGAGATAGAGAGGGATGAGAGACAGAGAGAGGGGCACGACAAAGAAGGAGGGGCACGAGGGAGAAGGAGGGGAAGAGAGAGAGAAGGAGGGGGCGAGATAGATGGAATAGAATGAGAGAGAGAGGGAGGGAGGGTGTGTGAGAGGGAGGGTGACGAGTGGGGGAGAGAGAGAGAGAGGGGGTGAGTGAGAAGAGGGAGAATGGTGAGAGAGACGGGGGTTAGAGAGATAGAGAGGGTTCTGAGAGAGAGGGAGGGGGGCGAGAGAGAGAGGGGGATGAGAGACAGAGGGAGGGGTACGACAAAGAAGGAGGGGCACGAGGGAGAGGGAGGGGACAAGACAGACAGGGAGGGGGCGAGATAGTGAGAGGGAGGGGGGCGAGAGAGAAGGGGAGAGAGTGAGATGGAGGGGGTGAGAGAGAAAAGGAGAGAGGGGGCAATAGAGACAGGGAGGGATCGAGACAGTGAGAGGGAGCGGAGGCAAGAGAGGGAGGGAGGGTGGCGAGAGAGAGGGGGGCAAGAGAGAGAGGGAGAGTGGCGAGAGAGAGAGAGTGCGAGGGGGACGATTGAGAGGGAGGGAGGGGGCGAGAGAGAGGGAGGGAGGGGGCGAGAGAGGGAGGGAGTGGGCAAGATAGAGAGGTGTGGGGGCGAGAGAGAGAGTGGCGAGAGAGACAAGGAGGGGGCGAGAGAGAGGGGGGCAGGAGAAAGAGGGAGGAGGGGCAGGAGAGAGAGAGAGAGGGAGGGGCGATAGAGAGTGGGAGGGTGAAGAGAGAGAGCTAGGAGGCGAGAGAGAGAGGGGCAAAAGAGAGTGGGGGTGAGAGGGAGAGGGAGGGGGCGAAAGACAGAGAAGGACAGGAAGCGAAAGAGAGATAAGGAGGGGTCGAAAGAGACAGAGCAGGCAAGAGTACATGAGGGAGGGAAGAGGCGAGAGAGAGAGGGGGGGAGATCCGAGAGAGAGGGAGGGTAAGCGAGAGAGAGAGAGTGGGGAGGGGGCGAGAGACAGACGGAGGGGGGAAAGAGAGAGGGAGGGAGAGGGCGAGAGAGAGGGAGGAAGTGGGCGAGACAGACAGGGAGGGGTTTGAGAGAGAGACAGAGGGAGGGGGCGACAGAGATGCAGGGGGCGAGAGAGAGTGAGGGATGGTTGAGAAAGAGAAAGGGGGGGCGAGAGAGAGTACGAGGGGACGAGAGAGATGGTGAGAGGTGGCAAGAGAGAGAGGGAGGGAGGGTTCGAGAGAGAGAGGTAGGGGCGAGAGAGAGGGGGGAACGAGAGACAGTGGGAGGGCATGACAAAGAAGGAGGGGCACAAGAGAGATGGAGGGAACGAGAGACAGAGAGGTAGGGTGTGTGAGAGAGAGGGAGGATAACGGGAGGGAGAGAGAGGGAGGGGTACGAGAGAGAGAGGGATGCGATGAGAGAGAGAGGGGGACGGGGGCGAGAGAGAGAGGGACGGGGGTGATAGAGAGGGGGCGAGAGAGAGCGGGAGGGGGCAGGTAGAGAGGGTGAGGGGGCGAGAGAGAGAGGGGCAGTGGGGCGAGTTGTGGGCGAGAAAGAGAGGGAGCAGGGCAAGAGTGAGAGAGGGAGGAGGGCGAGAGAGAGGGACGGGCAAAAGAGAGTGGGAGGGGGCAAAAGAGAGAGGGAGGGAGCGAGAGAGAGAGGGAGTGGACGACATGAGAGGGAAGGGGATGAAAGAGAGGGAGGGGGACGAGAGAGAGGGAGAGGGGCGAGATAGAGGGGGGAGGGGCGAGAGAGAGGGGGCAGTGGGGCGAGATGTGGGCGAGAAAGAGAGGGAGCAGGGCGAGAGAGACGGAGAGATGGGGGCGAGAGAGAGCGGGATGGTGGCAAGAGAGAGAGGCAGCAGGGCGAGAGAGAGAGGGGGTGGAGAGGGGTGGCGTGAGAGAGAGGGAAGATGTACGAGAGAGAGGGAGAGGGGCGAGTGACCGTGGGAGGGGGCGAGAGAGAGAGGGAGGGGATGAGAGAGAGCGGGGTGTGAGAGAGAGGGAGGTGGACAAGAGAGAGAGGGAGGGCAGCGAGAGAGAGATGGATGTGGGCGAGAGAGGGAGTGGGGTGAGAGAGAGGGAGTGGGGCGAGAGAGAGGCAAAGGGTGAGAGAGAGAGGGATGGGGGTGAAAGAGAGGGGGGAGGGGCGCGATATAGAGAGAGAGCGAAGGGGTGAGAGAGAGAAAGAGGGAGGTGAGCATGTGAGAGAGACTGAGTGGGGTGGGGCGACAGAGAGGGGCAGCGAGAGAGAGAGAGGGAGGGGGCGAGAGAGAGAAGGAGGGGGCGAGAGAGAGAGGGAGGGCAGGCGAGAGAGAGGGAGGGGGAGCGAGAGAGCGAGAGGGAGGAGGCAAAAGAGAAAGAGAAAGGGGGGCGAGAGTGTGTGTGACCGGGACAAGAGCGATGGAGGATGGGGGCGAGAGAGAGAGAGGGAGGGGTCGAGAGACGGGGGGCGAGAGAGAGGGGGAGGAGTGCGAGAGAGGGGGAGGGGGCGAGAGAGAGGGAGAGAGGGAGTGGTGCAAGAGAGAGGGAGGGGCAAGATAGAGAAAGGGGGATGAGAGAGAGAGGGAGGGGCGTGAGAGAGAGAGGGAGGTGGAATAGAGAGGGTGGAGCAAGATAAAGACGGATGGGGGCGAAAGAGCGAGGGAGTGGGGCTAGAAAGATGGAGGGGGCAAGAGAGTTGGAGGGGGCGAGAGAGGGGGGCGTGAGAGAGATGGAGGTGTTGTGAGAGAGAGGGAGGGGAGTGTGAGAGAGAGGAAAGGGGTGAGAGAGAGAGAGGGATGGGGTGAGAGAGAGGGATGGGGGCGAGAGAGAGGGATGGCGTGTGAGAGAGAGGGAGGGGCGCGAGAGAGAGGGTGGGGGAATGAGAGAAAGAGGGAGGGGTCGAGCGAGAGAGAGGGAGGAGTACGAGAGAGAGGGACGGGGCGAGAGAGAGGGGGACGGGGCGAGAGAGAGGGGGACGGGGCGAGAGAGAGAGGGACGGGGCGAGAGAGAGAGGGATGGGGCGAGAGAGAGAGAGGGACGGGGCGAGAGAGTAAGAGGGACGGGGCGAGAGAGAGAGAGGGACGGGGCGAGAGAGAGAGGGACGGGGCAAGAGAGAGAGGGACAGGGTGAGAGAGAGAGGGATGGGGCGTGAGAGAGAGAGGGAGGGGGAAGGGAGAGAGAGAAGGGAGCAAGAGAGAGATGGATGGGGGTGAAAGAGAGAGGGAGTGGGGCTAGAGAGATGGAGGGGCCAAGAGAGTTGGAAGCGGCAGAGAGGGGAGCGTGAGAGAGATGGAGGTGTCGTGAGAGAGCGGGAGGGGAATGTGAGAGAGAGGAAAGGGATGAGAGAGAGAGGGATGGGGTGAGAGAGAGAGAGATGGGGGTGAGAGAGAGGGATGTGGCGTGAGAGAGAGGGAGGTGTCGTGAGAGAGAGGGAGGGGAGTGTGAGAGAGAGAGAGAGAGGGATGGCGGTGAGAGAGAGGGATGGGGGTGTGAGAGAGGGATGGGGTGAGAGAGAGGGATGGGGCGAGGGAGAAAGAGGGTGGGGGAACGAGTGAAAGAGGGAGGGATCGAGCGAGAGAGAGGGACGGGGTGAGAGAGGGGGATGGGGCGAGAGAGAGGGGGACGGGGCAAGAGAGAGTGGGACGGGGCAAGAGAGAGGGGGTGCGAGATAGAGAGGGATGGGGTGGGAGGGGGAAAAGAGAGAGGGAGGTGGGCGAAAGACAGAGGGAGGTGGGCGAGAGAGAGAGGAGGGTGAGAGAGGGGGACGGGGCGAGAGAGGGGGACGGGGCGGGAGAGTGGGATGGGGCAAGAGAGAGGGGGATGGGGCGAGAGAGAGAGGGTCGGGGCGAGAGAGAGAGATGGACGGTACGAGGGAGAGAGATGGACTGTACAAGAGAGAGGGAGTGGGGCGAGAGAAAGAGGGAGGGAGCGAGAGAAAGAGGGAGCGAGCGAGAGAGAAAGGGATGGGGAGAGAAAGAGAGGGAGGGCGCGAGAGAGAGACGGAGGGGGACGAGGGACCGAGAGAGAGAGGGAGGGGGGAAAGGAGCGAGAGAGAGAGAGAGGGAGGGGGACGAGAGACAGGGAGGGAAGGCAAGAAAGAGAGAGGGAGGGGGGCGAGAGAGAGGGGAAGGGGGACGAGAGAAGGGGGAAGGGGATGAGAGAGAGAGGGAGGGGAGCAAGCGAGAGAGAGAGAGAGGGAGAGGGCAAGAGAGTGAGAGGGAGGGGATGAGAGAGAGAAGGGGGGGCAAGAGAGAAAGGGGACGGGCGAGAGAGAGGGAGGGGAGGGCGAGAGAGAGAGGGGCGGGGCGAGAGAGAGAGAGGAAGGGTGCAAGAGAGGGGGGATGTGGCAAGATAGAGATGGAGGATGCGAGAGAGAGAGAAGTAGGGGGCGAGAGAGAGAGAGAGGGGGGCGAGAGAGAGAGAGAGAGAGAGAGAGAAGTGTCACGACAGAGAGAGGAAGGGAGGAGGACGAGACAGAGGTAGGAGGACGAGAGAGAGAGGGGGTTATAGAGATGGGGGCGAGACAGAGAGCGGGAGGGGGCAGGTAGAGAGGGTGAGAGGGCGAGAAAGAGAGGGAGCAGGGCAAGAGTGAGGGAGGGAGGAGGGCGAGAGAGAGAGGGAGGGGGGCAAAAGAGAGAGGGAGGGGGCGAGAGAGAGAGGGAGTGGACGACACGAGAGGGAAGGGGATGAAAGAGAGAGGGAGGGGGAGGAGAGAGAGAGTGAAGGTGTATGAGAGACAGGAGAGGGGCGAGATAGAGAGGGGGAGGGGGTGAGAGAGAGTGGGGAGGGGGCGAGATGTGGGCGAGAAAGAGAGGGAGCAGGGTGATAGAGAGGGAGGAATGTGGGCGAGAGAGAGCGGGATGGGGGCAAGAGAGAAAGGGTTGGGGCGAGAGAGAGAGAGGGGGCATGAGAGCGAGGGGGCGTGAGAGAGAGGGAGGGGATGAGAGAGAGAGGGAGGTGGACGATAGAGAGAGGGAGGGCAGCGAGAGTGAGATGGATGTGGGCGAGAGAGAGAGGGAGTGGGGCGAGATAGAGAGGGAGGGGGCGAGAGAGAGAGGGGGTTTGAGAGAGAGGGAGGTGTCGTGAAAGAGAGGGAGAGGAGTGTGAGAGAGAGGCAAGGGGTGAGAGAGAGAGGGATGGGGGCGAGACAGAGAGGGACAGGGGTGAGAGAGGGGGTGCGAGAGAGAGAAGGATGGCAGTGGGAGAGTGGGGGACAAAGAGAGAGGGAGAGGGGCGAGAGACAGAGGGAGGAGGGTGAGAGAGAGAGGGGGTGAAAGAGAGAGAGGGAGGGTACGAGAGAAAGAGGAAGGGGAGCGAGAGAGAGGGAGGAGGACGAGAGAGAGAGAAAGAGAGGGGGGAAGGAGCAAGAGAGAGAGAGGGAGGGGACGAGAGAGAGAGAGGGAGGGGGACGAGAGAGAGGGAGGGGAGAGCGCGAGAGAGAGAGAGAGAGGGAGGGGTGAGAGTGAGAGAGGGAGGGGGTGAGAGAGAAGGAGGGGTAAGAGAGAAAGGGGGGTGGGCGTGAGAGAGGGAGGGGAGCGAGAGAGAGAGAGAGAGGGAGGGAGAGGACGAGAGAGTCAGAGGGAGGGGGTGACAGTGAGAGAGGGAGGGGTGAGAGAGAGAAGGAGGGGGTAAGAGAGAAAGGGGCGGGTGTGAGAGAGGGAGGGGAGGGCGAGAGAGACTGTGGCGAGAGAGAGGGAGGAAGGGGGCTAGAGAGAAGGGGGATGGGGCGAGAGAGAAATGGAGGATGCGAGAGAGAGAGAGAAGTAGGGGGTTGAGAGAGAGGAAGGGGGCTAGAGAGAGGGGAGAGAGAGAGAGAGAGAGAGAGAGGGAAGGGTCATGAGAGAGAGAGGAAGGGGGACGAGTAAGAAAGGGAGCGGAACGAGTGAGAGAGGGAGGGGATGAGGGGGAGGGAGGGGCACGCGAGAGCGGAAGGGGCGAGAGAGAGATGGGGATGCGAGAGAGAGAGAAGGACGGGGCGAAAGAGGGAGGGAGCGAGAGAGAGAAGGACGGGTCGAGAGAGAGAGGGAGGTGGGCGAGAGAGGGGGAGGGACAGAGAGACAGAGTAAATGGGGGGAGAGAGAGAGGGAGGGGGTGAGAGTGAAGGACGGGGTCGAGAGTGAGATGGAGGGTGCGAGAGAGAGGGGGGAGGCGAGGAGGGGAGGGGGCAAGAGAGAAGAGGGCGGGGACAAGAGAGAGGGAAGGAGCGAGAGAGAAAAGGACGGGGCGATAGAGAGAGAGGGAAGGAGCGAGAGAGAGAGGGACGGGGCGAGAGAGAGAGAGGGAGGGGGGTACAGAAGGGGGTTTGAGAGAGAGAGAGAGACAGAGGGTGGTGAGAGAGAGCGGGAGGGAGCAAGAGTGAAAGAGAAAGGTGGGCAAGAGAGTGTGGGAGGCGAGAGAGAGAGAACGAGAGAGAGAGGGAGTGAGCAAGACAGAGAGAGAAAGGGGGCGTGAGAGACGGAGAGGTCGAGAGAGAGGGTGGGTGAGAAAGAGAGAGCGGGAGGGGGCGAGAGAGAGAGAGGCAGGGGGACGAGAGAGGTCGGGCGAGAGAGCGAGGGCCGGTGTGAGTGAGAAAGAGAGAGGGAGAGTGGGGCAATAGAGAGCTAGAGGGAGGAGTTGAGAGAGGGAGAAGGAGGGTGGCGAGAGGAAGAGTGGGAGGTGGGCGAGACAGAGAGAGAGGGAGGGGACGACAGAGACAGAGGGAGGGAGAGAGAGAGGGAGTGAGGGGGCGAGAGAGAGAGGGAGGGCCGGCGAGAGAGAGGGAGCGAGGTGGGCGAGAGATAGGGAGGGGGCAAGAGAGATAGGTTGGGGGGTGAGCGAGGGAGAGAGATGCAGGGCGGGTGAGAGATAGACGGAGGGCGGGCGAGAGAGAGGGAGGGGGCGAGAGAGAGAGGGGAGCGAGAGAGAGATGGACGGGGGCGAGAGAGAGAGATGGGTCGAGAGAATGAGGGGGCGAGACAGAGATGGGCGAGAGAGTGGGGGAGTGGGGTGAGATGGGGGCCACAAAGAGTGGGAAGCAGGGTGAGAGAGAGGGGGAGGGGGCGAGAGAGGGGCCGAGAGAGAGAGGGAGGGGACGACACGAGAGGGATGGGGACGAGAGAGAGGGAGGGGGACGAGAGAGAGAGGGAGGGGGACGAGAGAGAGAGGGATGGGGACGAGAGAGAGGGAGGGGGACGAGAGAGAGAGGGAGGGGGACGAGAGAGAGAGGGAGGGGGACGAGAGAGAGAGGGATGGGGGTGACAGAGTGTGAGGGATGCTGTGATAGAGACGGGGCGAGAGAGAGAGGGATGTGGTTAGAGAATGAGGGAGGGTGCGAGACAGAGTGAGGGAGGGGGCGAGAGTGAGTGAGGGAGGGGGTGTCAGAGTGAGGGAGGGGGAGACAGAGAGAGGGGGAGGGGGCGAGAGAGAGAGGGGAGGGGCCGAGAGAGGGGGGCGATAGGGGGGAGGGGCCGAGAGAGGGGCGGAGGTGCCGAGAGAGGGGCGGAGGGGCCGAGAGGGGGAGGGGCCGAGAGAGGGGGAGGGGCCTAGAGGGGGAGGGACCCAGAGAGGGGGCAAGAGAGAGGGAGTGGGAAAGAGAGAGGGGGTGCGAGAGAGGGAGGCAGGGTGCGAGAGAGATGGTGAGAGCGAGAGAGAGACAGAGGGGGCGAGAGAGAGGCAAAGGGGGCGAGAGACAGACAAAGGGGGCGAGAGAGAGAGAAAGGGGTGGCGAGAGAGAGAGAGAGGGAGGGGTGCGAGAGAGAGAGAGGGAGGGGTGCGAGAGAGAGGGAGGGAGGGGTACGAGAGACAGAGGGAGGAGTGCGAGAGAGAGAGAGAAGGAGGGGGTTGAGAGAGAGTGTGGGGGTGTGAGAGAGAGGGGAGAGGGAGAGAGGGAGGGAGGTGAGAGAGAGAGGGAGGGGTGAGAGAGAGGCAGGGGCAAGAGAGAGGGAGGGGCTGAGACCCAGAGGTGGCGAGAGAGCAAGACAGAGGGGTTCGAGAGAGAGGGGGAGTGGGTATGGGAGAAAGGAGGGCGAGTGAGACGATTGTGAGTGCGAGGAGGGAAACTGCCAGAGAGACCCAGAAGGAGAGCAAGAGACACAGAGAGATGAACAAAGGGGACGAGCAAGAGAGCGCAGGAGAGAGACAGCAAAAGAACGAGGCAGCGAGAGAGAGAGAGAGAGAGAGAGAGTTTCCAGAGAGATCGAGAGAGGGGGCAAGAGAGAGAGAGAGTGAGAGACAGTGAAGAGGGAGCACGAGAGAGAGAGATGGTCGAGAGAGAGAGGATTTGTAGAGAGAGAGAGAGAAGGGTGCAGGATATAGAGAGAGGGGGCTACAGAGAAAGAGGGGGGAGAGTGAGAGTGAGAGAGAGAGGCTGCGAGAGAGTGAGAGAGAGAGTGCGAGAGAGAAGGAATAGCGAGATGGAGAGATGGGATGAGCGAGAGGTAGAGCAATGAGAGACGGGCAAAAGACAGAGAGAGAGGAGGCGAGAGACAGTGGGAAGGCCCAGCAAGGCAGAGACAGAGGGGTGAGAGAGGAAGAGGAGATGCGAGAGGGATGAGGCAAGAGCGAATGACGGAGAGAGGTGGCGAGAGAGAGAGAGAGGTGCCAAAGAAAGAGAGGGGCAAGAGAGAGAGAGGGGCGGGAGAGAGGGATAGAGTGGGGAGAGAGAGAGGAGCGAGATGGAGAGACAGAGAGAGAGAGAGAGAAAGAGAGAGAGAGAGAGAGAGGCCTGATAGAGAGAGAGAGAGAGAGATTGACCGAGTGTGAGTGAGAGCGAGAGAGAACGAGTGAGAGAGAACAAGAGAAAGAGGGAGAGAGATGCAAGAAAGAGGAAATGCAGGGGCAAATACGAGAGAGTGAGAGAGTGAGGGAAAGAGAGAGGGAGAGAGGGTGTGGAAAGAGGGTGAGGGAGCGAGTGATCGAGAAAGAGCAAGGGAGGGGTTAGAGAGGGGCAATAGAGAGCGCGAGAGAGAGAGAGTGAGAGGAGCGAGATGGAGAGGTGATAGAGAGAAGGATAGAGTGAGAGTGAGAGAGGAAAGTGATGGTGACTGGGGAACAAAGAGAGATATGTATAGAGAGAGAGGGGCAAAAGTGGGTGTAAGCAAGAGAGAGAGAGACGCGCGCAAAAGAGAGAGAGCCAAGAGAGGGCGACAGTGATGGGGGAGAGAGAAGAGAGAAAGGGGGTGTGAGAGAGAGGGGGAGAAAGGAAAGTGAGAGAGAGATGGAGTGAGAGAGAGAGATGGGGAGTGCGAGAGGGTGAGAGAAAGAGGGGGCGAGTGTGAGACAGAGGGATGAGAGAAAGAGGGTGAGAGAAAGCTGCAAGAAAGAGCATGAGAGAGAGAGGACAGATATGAGAGAGGGTGAGAGAGACAAAGGAAAGAGCGAGATTGGCAGAGTGGGAGCATGGAAACGTGGGAGCATGGGTGTGAAGGTGGTAGGGGAGGAGGGGGGAGAGATTTGTGGAGAGACGGAAGGAGAGTGCTGGCTATGTCATTTCATCATCTGTGAAACACATTAAGACCGGCAAAGTCCCTCATCCTGATAACGTTCTGCTCAGGGCTCCAGTCACTAATTTGCTGCCAGGTTCTGATAAATAACCAAAAATACAACAGGAGTTGCACTTGCAGAGAATAAGGGAGCCATGGTTACATCAATGTCAGAACACGAGGAGGCTATTTAGCTTCTTGAGCCTATTCCTCCATTCACCAAAATCATGGTCAGCTTCATCATCATGACAAATCCCAGTATTTGTCCCATAATCCTTCAGCATGTTCATTCAAAATCTACCAATCTTAGATTTAAAATTTGCAAATGATTTCCAATCAATCGCTGTTTGTGGAACTTTATCCATTTCTGTGTCTAAATGTGTTATTACACCTCAATGTTCTGACTCGAACACTTTATCTGTTTAATCTTTCTTCTTACGTTAAGCCTTGGAATCCAAATATCACTTCAGTAAATCTACACTGCACTTCCCGTCAGAGAGATACTCTCCTTCAGCCATGGTGCCCAGCCCTGACAGCTTGGTCTAACTAGGTTCGGATTTGCTGAAGCATGACTTCTAATCCTTTGGTATCTCGTCTTCTGCAGAGATCAATTTCAACATTCCACCGGCCCCTTGGTCACTTTCCTGAACCTGTTTGAGACATTTTCGTGAACTATACAGCTGGATCAATCCCACGTAGTTTCTTTAGACTCCATTCTCTCTCTCTATTTTCAAAATCACAAAATATCCGATTTTGATCCAACCTCTCATTGTCGACATAAACTCATCTGTCGTTGTTTTTTTTTTCATTTACTGTATCTATCAAGATTGCTTTCCAATGCTGTGCTTCCATCTACCTACACTTGGAATCGCTGTCATCTGCAGAGTGGCCCCAAATGTTGAATGTGGCTTTCCTTTCATTATGAATAGTGAATAATTAGAGCTCCAACGTGGATCCATGCAGGATATCACTAACCATATCCTTCCAAATAGAATACTCCTTATTGTCTGCACAAATGTCTCTTGTTCAAACCAAATTCCTCTGCAAAAATATCTTTTGCATCTTATTACCTTCAATGGACAGTAGAAACGTGTAAATTCAGGGACATTCTTCACAGTCAAATTTGCCTTGTGTTTATCTGATTGGGGGAGCAAGGAATCCCAATAAATATTAATCGTTGTCTTCACTATATGGGAACTCGATCACAAAGATTAACAATGTCAAGTATTTATTCTCCTTCATTATTTATAAACTCTGGGCACATTGTGACCGAGTGGGACTCGCTTTTTTTTTCAGAAACACAGGCCCTGCCCAACTGTTGGCTCACACTTGTTATACCATATGGTCCTCGTCCTCTCCATCTGAATCTCATGGCAAGATACCTCGAACATGGAGAGGAGCAACTATTCCAAGCACTGAGATCCCACTAATTGGTAACACCACTCACCCTAATCCATAAGAGAAGCCGACTGGTCCCGCACTATGTCCTAATCTGAACCATCCTGCTGGCTGCGTTTCTTCCCCATATGAAAGTGGTGTTGGCTCTCTGGTGGCAGAAGAGAACGGAAGGATTTCTCTTCAATCTCATCTTTAGTCATTGGCTCGTCAAACTTATGGGAGTACTCGGTGGCAACAGAAGCAGAGGCTGTAGAGACAATAAATGATTGACATTGTTCTTTGTTATTTTCCATTGCTCACTGAAAGGTTGAGGACTTGAACTTGAAGTTAAGCGCTGAGCTACAATCCTTGGATTAACCATCTGCTCAAGGAGCAGAGTGGGGTTACAATTATTGATTCAACACAACTTAGATATTGAATCATACATTGTTTAAGTTTCCTTGTGCACAACCACAGATCCAAGGGAAACACAAGGAACTTGGATTGAATAGGTTAAGCTCATGACTGAATAAAGGAATCTTGAACTAAAGCAGTGCAAGACATGTACCTATTTGACCCACATATCCTTTGGGTAGGGAAGGAGTGCTAACGCAGCAAAAGATTTGATTGATTCAAATCATCTAACTGAAGAGACACATTTCCCTGCTTAAGTCATGAGATCATTGGAAGGACAAACATCATTTCTGGTTAAAGAATTCACCTTTCTCACCAGGCAATGAAGGCACACTGTCTCTGTGGATCGAGTCGTTGGCCACTGTTTGAACCACCTGCCTAATAGAGCTATTTCTCTTTTGTGTGGCCAGAGGTTCTGCTTTTCTCCAAGAATGGTAAGGGTGAGCTGTCTTGTTTACTGCTGCCGCTGCTGCTCCTATAGAAATGGCACAGAACAACACAGCTGCATCGTTTCAGGACACAAAAACAGGTTCTCAGTATCTGTGATTTAGACAGGCTTCCTTCTCAACCTAAACCCATCAACATAGTTTTCTTTGATTTCTTGTATTCCAAGCTCCTCCTTGAATTCACCGGTGATTTGCTTCAATTATTCCTGATGAAGTAAGTTCTACATTCAAACCCCTTTTTGGTAAAGACTTTGTCGCCCTCTGCAAATTCCCCGTTAGATTTAATAGTGATTACAATTTTATCCACAGATCCAGTGGATTCTGTCATTCACAAGCAGAAACATCTTTTCCATGTCTACCCGATCAAACGTAACTGGACCATGTCACTCTTTTTCAATGAGACAAGACTGTCCAATCTTACTTGATGAATTCAAATTCAGTTTGAATATAATTCCAGTAACTATTCTTTATCTTCCCTACTGCCTCTACATTCATATTACAATATGAAGATCGGAACTGTTTGCAGTGCTCCAAGGGTGATCTGTCCATGGTTCTACACATATCGTACACATTTCTATTCTGTCGTCCCAGAAATAAACCCATGATCTACTTTTCTATTTAACCTCACAAACTGGTGCCATTTGCTGCCAGTGACTCATTGCTATCTCCAGATCCCTCTGCCCGATTTAAGGACATATTTCCAAAGAGGAAGTGGTCTCTTTATTCTTTTGACCACAGTTTACTACCTCACACATGGGTGGAGGTTAATCTTCCACAGCTTTGACTGCAATATTCCCTTAATCAAATCTTTCCAACAGTAAGTCTTCCTAAAAACAAAACGCCAACATATTAATGTACTTAATCTCGTCAACTATTTCTTATTTGAAAAGCTCTAACTGTTGAGCTCAGTTTTGAACAAACATCCTCTGCCATAGTTATCAAAATGCCACAAGCTGAACGACAACCACTATTTACATTCATATTCATTGCAGCCTAAGAATGAGAGGTGGTATCATTGAGGGTCTATAAAATGGTCTAGGGATTGACCAAGTAGAGGCAGAGAAGATGATTCAATCTAGAATGAGTCGTCCTAAGTTTACAATGAAGGGAAAGTTGGAGGAATTACTTCTCTCAGAGGATGGTGAACCTGGGGAATTCCCTATCTCAGAACACTGTGGATTCTGGGACATTAAGTACATTTAAATAAGAGACACACAGAATTTTAATCAGTAATGGGTTGAAGAGTTAAGGAGGGCTGGCAGGAAAGGGATGTTCAGGCCAAGAGGAGATTCACAATCAAGCTGCCTAAATTTTAAACATGAACACTTCTTAATAGTTCACTCGATCCTAATGAAATATTTTGTGCAAAACAAATCACATGATACATAGTTATTCAGAGAACAAAACAAGTTTGTTCATTGAAGAACCCATTGGAAAATGGGTGATGAAACAATGTGAGTTTGATAGACCTCAATCATCATTTCAAGTGCATTCTCTGCATAAATTCTCCTTTTCCTCCTCGAAGTATTCAACTTCTTGAATAATTGAGAGAATGAAGTCACAGTTGTACAATACATAAATCAGACCCTTCAGTCCAACTTGCCCATGCTGACCAGATATCCTAAATTAATCTAGTCCCATTTGCCAGCATTTGTTCCATATCCATCTTAGACCATAAGACATAGGAGTGGAAGTAAGGCCATTTGGCCCATCGAGTCCACTCCGCCATTCAATCATGGCTGATGGGCATTTCAACTCCACTTACCAGCGTTCTCCCCGTAGCCCTTAATTCCTCGAGGCAACAAGAACCTATCAATCTTAAACCCTTTCTACTGATTATCAGTTTATTTTACTTTATCAGCACTTGAAATATTGACCTTTTTTTTCTCCTGACATTGGTGAAAGAAAACATAACTTCATTCATCCAAATTAATTTTGTAATCTGTCACAAAGAAACAAGTGAGAACAACATATAGCTGAGTGCAAACCAAAAGACTGCAGCTGTGCGATATCTGGGAACAGTCTAAACGTGAGGCACTCATACTTTGGTGTAACTTGCAGTCTGGCCAAATTGCAGCAAAATGCTGTTCAATTTTATCTGCAAACTATTGAATAAAATCCTCCTTGCACAATAATGAGGCAGCATTTTGGGATGTCATTTTTAAAATTTATTATTATCAAAGTTACTCATAATTAAGAGTGATCACTTGGTGCTGTCTGCATAACACAGTATGAAAAGGAATTAACAGTAAAAAACATAATAACCCAAATTCAGAGTCACAAATTCATTGATGTTGCATGGGTCCAGCATTTATAAGTAATCAATTTTTCAAAATAAATACATATACATTTACGAACTATATTGGAGTACAATCAAGTTTCTTACTGAACAAAGACAGGATTGGAGAGAGTCCGCATGGATTTAAGAGAGGGGAATCATACTTAGCAAATCTACTGATAGAATCTACAGAGTCGAATATTAAAGTAAGAAATAGCAGGACATTTAAAAAAGCTTATCATTAAACATGGTAGACTGGGTTTTGTGAACGAGAAACTATATTTGACAAATTTGCGACAGTTCGTTGAGGAGATAAGAAGCAGGGCTGATAAAGGGCAATCCAATGATGTTCTGTATTTGGAATTTAAAATGCAAATGATAAGGTGCTACATAAAAGGTAATTGCACAATTCAGAAGCTGATGGTATCGGGGTAATGTATTAGCATGGATTGAGGATTAGTTAACCACACTGGCTGTTGCTGAGTCCTCACTTGCAGTGCTGTATACAATATTAGCTCCCATATTTAATAAAGGATAAACCAACATCGGAGACCATTCAAAAAAGATTCACTTAGCTGCTTCAAGGACGAAAGGGTTGACCTATCAAGAATAGATAAGCAGGGGTGATCTTATGGAAACAAGATTCTGAGGAGCTTGACAGGGTAGATGTTGACTAGATCTTCTAGCACCAGTGAAGTCTCAAACAAGGGACCATTCATTTTAGAAAAAGAATTTTTTCTCAGTGAATGGCTAGAATTTTCTCGCCCAAAATTTTGTGGAAGTTAAATGTGGGAGGGGAATGGTTGGGTTACTCTTCGGAGGGTTGTTCTGGCTTGTTGGGCTGAAGGGCCTGTTTCCACATAGTAGGGAATCTGTGATTCTATCTCAAATTATTTTAAAAGAGGGCAGATAGATTTTTGAAATATTGAGCAGTTGAGGGCAATGGGGATCAAGCATAAAAGAGGTGTTGAGGCCTGGGTTGGCCCAGCCATGATCTGACAGAATGGGGGGAACAAGCTGAAAGGGATGAATTGCCTACTCCTGCTCCGATTCCTTGAGGTTTCATTTCATGTTTTTTTTTGTCTCCAAAGAAGAGCGTCATACAAGGTGCTAAAGATCTCAGATGTTGTGAAAATGGGGTGTTTATGTACTGGTTCAGATGGCATTGATTCATCAAACACAGCTATACAGTCATGAATAGGAAGGCAATTCCCTCCATGAATAAAGGAAATCTACTGCAGAGCTCACGCAAAGGGAATTCTTACACTCAGTAAACTCTCTACCCACCCTACCTCTTGCAAAAATGCCATCCCGTTTTCCAATTCATCCACCTCCGACATATCTGCTCCCAGGAGGACCAGTTCCACCATAGAACACACCAGATGGCCTCCTTCCTTAGAGACTGCAATTTCCCTTCCCACGTGGTTAAAGATGCCCTCCAGCACATCTCGTCCACATCCCGCACCTCTGCCCTCCACACCCCACCCCTCCAACTGTAACAAGGACAGAACGCCCCTGGGACTCACCTTCCACCCTATAAACCTTCGCATAAACCAAATCATCCACGACATTTCCGACACCTCCAAAAAGACCCCACCACCAGGGATACATTTCCCTCCCCACCCCTTTCCCTCTGTGACTACCTGGTCAGGTCCACGCCCCCTATAACCCACCCTCCCATCCTGGCACTTTCCCCTGCCACCACAGGAACCTGTGGCCACACCTCCTCCCTCACCTCTAACCAAGGCCCTAAAGGAGCCTTCCACATCCATCAAAATTTTACCTGCACATCCACTAATTTCATTTATTGTATCCGTTGCTCCCGATGTGGTCTCTACACTGGGGAGACTGGGGGCGCCTCCTAGCAGAGCGCTTCAGGGAACATCTCCGAGACACCCCCACCAATCCATCGCACTAACCTGTGGCCCAACATTTCAACTCCCCCTCCCACTCTGCCGAGGACATGGAGGTCCTGGGCCTCCTTCACCGCCGCTCCCTCACCACCAGACGCCTGGAGGAAGATCTCCTCATCTTCCACCTCGGAACACTTCAACCCCAGGGCATCAATGTGGACTTCAACAGTTTCCTCATTTCCCCTTCCCCCACCTCACTCTAGTTTAAACTTCCAGCTCAGCACTGTCCCCATGACTTGTCCGGACTTGCCCTACCTGCCTGTCTTCTTTTCCACCTATCCACTCCACCCTCTACTCCCTGACCTGTCACCTTCATCCTCTCCCCCACTCACCCATTGTACTCTATGCTACTTTCTCCCCACCCTCCTCTCGCTTATCTCTCCACGCTTCAGGCTCACTGCCTTTATTCCTGATGAAGGGCTTTTCCCCGAAATGTCCATTTCGCTGCACTTTGGAAGCTGCATGAACTGCTGTGCTCTTCCAGCACCACTGATCCAGAATCTGGTTTCCAGCATCTGCAGTCATTGTTGTTACCTCTCCCAATCTCATGACCCAACAGCTCAGCGAAAGCAGGACACACTGCGCATGCTCCAGCCAACAGTGACCCCGGGTGATTGATGTCAGCACCGGACCAACGAAAGGACGGTGGGCGGAGCTGGAGGACCTAGCGGGAGGATGATCCTCCAACCAATCACAGTCAATGAAGGGCGGAGCTAATGTAAACCATGTGATCACCTCGCCCCGGATGCAGAGTCACTGCAATGAATGCTCAGGAAGTTATGGAGCGAAGTGGTACGGTAAGGAAAGAAATAAACAGGGAAACGGGAGTAAAACTGTGTTGCTACGAGCAGAGAGGTTTTGCAAACAAATTGTGCACGTCGGAAAACACAAATTTGAACGTCCCAGTCCCATTTTTGCAGTAAATGGAGAATTGCCTCAGCGGCTGCAGGCCTGAGTGAGCGCCGCCATCTTTATTCGGGACAACGATTTACTGGACACGTGTGGAGCCGCCATCTTTGTAGGGGGCAAGGTGCAGCCAGGCGCTTGTGCAGCCTTTCTCTAGTACAGTGTCATTGTGATCATAGCAGCCAATCCTGCTCTGATTCACCTCTGGGCTCCCTCAGGACCACTTTGTCAATATCAAGCTTCCTCAGTCTCGAACCATAGGTGTGTTTTTGGACTGTTTACTACTGTATTATCACTTTTATAGACCCTTTGTAAATGAGTTTTTCACTGTGGCCCAGCTCCTGACCATGTGTTGCTCTATCATTAGATTAATCTTTTTTCTTGAATATTTTTGACAGTCAAGAATTCTTTTTTTCAAATAAACAAGTGTATTTTCCTTCAATTTCTGACTATCAAATTCTAAAACATTTTCATTCCCTGTATTTCATTTTGCACTCCATGAAACATCAACTGTGTTTCTCCTTCCACAGATAGCAGTGATTAATGCCAAAGCCCTGTTGCCTCGGGAGAGGGTGATGCTTGACTTTCTTGTACAGCTGCAGTTTGTGTGGTGAAGGTGCCCCTGCAATGTGGTTGGGTAAGACACATTACAGATTATTCATTGCAGCAACAGTGATGATTTGAAGATAATGTCCAAATCAAGAACAGATTGTAGTTTTATTATCATGCTTTCACAAAAATATTATTGAGATCTTTAGATATGAGGCCAGAGATGGTGATATTTGGTCAGGTGACCAAAAGCATTGCCAAAAAGCAGGTTTTGAGGGATGTCTTAAAAGTGGAAAGCAGACCTGTGAGGTTTTGTCTGCAAATTTCAGACCACGTTGCTTTAGCAACTGTAGAATCAGCCAAACAGTTGAAGTAATGAATTAGCAAATCATTGGGAGTCTCGAAGAAAATGGGTTGTCGAGGTCTCAAAGGATGTGTGGTGAAGGGAGCTAGGGATGATCACAACCAGGAATTACATGAAGAGTGAGTTTTCTAAATTGTTGTTGCTTATGAATAGGAGCCTTTTGATGGATCAACATGTTTGGGGAGAAGTGAGCACATGGGGGACAGTTTTCAATTTTTCTTGAGATTACAGGGAGGTTGAATTTGGGAGGCTGGCTAGGAGTGTGTTTGGATAATTAAGTCTGGAGATAACACACGATGGATGAGAGTTTCAGTATATGAGTTGAGATGAGGGTGGAATCAGCTAGAAATAGTGGTGTTGGAGTGTGACTGGGCTGTCATTCTCTCCTCACCTCTGGGATTCAGATGGTTGTCAGGTTGTGAATCAGGGCGGTAACACAATCGGGAGCTGAGAGTGGCCATGGTGGATCCTAAAATGAGTGTCACTCAGCTGGCTGTTGCTGAGCAGCTGCTGCTTCGTCGTCCTGCTAATGACTACTTCCATCACTTTACTGCTGATCGAGTTGGACTGATGGAGGGAAATTGCCTAGATTGGATTTGCCCTGTGTTTTTATTTGAATATCCCTGGGCAATGTTCCACATTGTTGGTAGATTCCAGTGCTGGAGCGGTACGTAGCTTGGTGCATGGCAAGTTCTGGAGCACAAGCTATCAGTATTATTGCCAGAATGTTAGCAGGACACAGCCTTTACACTATTTAACCATTTTGTTGATATTATTCAAACTAAATCGAACTGGCTTAAAACTCACATCTGTGATGTTAGGATCCACTGGAGAAGGCTGAGATTGATCATCCCATTTTGCATCTGGCTAAAAATTGCTGCAAATGCTGTCATCTTATCTTTTTGCATGGATGTGTGAAACCCCTCCATCAGTAAGGGTGGGGATATCTGTAGTGCTTCCTGCAACGAGTTGTTTAATTGTCCATTACCATTCACAACTGGTTGTGGCAGAACTGCAGAGCTCTGATCTGATCCATTGGATGTAGGATCACTTAGCTGTGTTGCTTGCTGCTGATGCTGTGTGATATGCAGACAGTCCTGCTTGGTAGCTTCACCAGGTTGGCCCTTCATTTTTAGGTATGGCTGGTGCTGCTCATGGCATGCCGTCATTTCCTGTTCATTGTGATGGGTGAGTGCAGGATGTACAAACCCAGGAGATTACAGGTTGTGCTGGAGTACAGTTCTGCTGCTGTTGTTATCCCACAGTGCCTCAGAGAGATCCAGCTTGAGTTCCTACATCTGTCCGATTTAGCACGGTGATAGTACCACTAAGCACAATGGAGGTTTTTCTCAACTTTATAGCGAGGCTTTGTCTCCAAAAGGACTGTGTGATGGTCGCTCTTACCGATACTGTCATGGACAGATGCATTTGCAGCTGGTAGATTCATAACGATAAGATCTAGTACCTTGTTCCCTCACCACCTGCTGCAAACCCCATTTGAACAGTTCTGTCCTTGAGGACTGAGACAGCTCAGTCTGAGCTACTGAGTTAGACGCATCTTCCCAGAAGTCCTTCGCTCCTACCTCGTACCTCTAATATTCCATGTCTTTTTTTCCACTGGAGAAAGATGTGGAAGCTAGAGAGTTTGGAGAAATGAATAGTGATAACTTGAAAAGTGTCTGTTACAGAGGAGGAGTTTCAGGATGTCTTAAATTGCAACAAGGTGGATAAAGCCTTGGGACCTGATCAGGTGTATTCCAGAAATTTGTGGGAAGCTCGGGAAGTGATTGCTGGGCGCTTGCCTGACATATTGGTATTATCGTTCGTGACAGGTGAGGTGCTGGAAGACGGGTGCCATTCTTTTTTTTTAAAAGAAAAGGTGGTAGCAAAAGGCCAAGGAACACGAGAATAGTGAGCCTGAAATCAGTGGCAGGTAAGTTGTTGGAAGGGATTCTGAGGGACAGGATTTACATGTATTTGGAAAGACAAGGAATGATTAGAGAGTCAGCATGGCTTTGTGCGTGGGAAATTGTCGCTCTAACCTGATTGAGTTTTTTTTTGAAGAAGTGCGAGGAAGATTGATGAAGCCAGACTGTGGATATTGTCTATATGGGCATTGAACAAGGTTCCACAAAGCAGACTGGTTAGCAAGGTTAGATAACATGGAATGTAGGGAGAACTATCTATTTGGATACAAAACAGGCTTGAAGGTAGGAGACAGTGGGTGGTGATGAAGGGTTGCTTTGTGGACTGGAAGTCTCTGAAAAGCAGTGTGCTGCAGGAATGGATATTGGGTATTTAAATAAATGACTTGGATGTGAATATATGAGGTAGGTTTACGGAAACTACAAAATTGTAGGTGTAGTGGACAGTGAAGAAGATTAGTTTAGAATACAACAGGATCTTGATCAGATGGGACATTCGAGTGAGGAATGGCAGATGGAGTTCAATGTAGACAAATGTAAGCTGCTGCGTTTTGGTAAGGCAAACCAGGACAGGACCTAATACATTTAATGGTAAGTTCCTGGGGAGTGTTGCTGAAAAAAGAGGTACATTGTTCCTTGAATGTAGAGTTGCAGGTTGGCAGGTAGTGAGGGTGGTGTTTGGTATGCTTATATTTATTGGTCAATGCATTGAATACAGAAGCTGGGTCGTCATATTGTGGCTGGATAGGACATTTGACAATGAGAACCCTTTTTCCACGTATGGCGTCAGCTATTACGAGGGGGCATAGCTTTAAATTAAGGGGAGGTAGGTATAGGACGGATGTTAGGGGTAGATTCTTTACTCAGCGAGTTGTGAGTTCATGGAATGCCCTACCAGTAGCAGTGGTGGACTCTCCTTTTTTATGGGCATTTAAACGGGCATTGGATAGGCAAATGGAGGATAGTGGGCTCGTATAGGTTAGGTGGGCTTGAGTCAGCGCAACATCGAGGGCCAAAGGGCCTGTACTGCGCTGTATTTTTCTATGTTCCTTGTTCTATGATAAAGCTATTTCAGGAATTCCTTTTTCAGTTCGAATTTTCCTGTTCTGAGAAGGATGTTGTGAAACTTGAAATGGTTCAGACAAGATTTACAAAGATTTGCTACAGTTGGAGGATTTGGGCTACACGGAGAGGCTAAATAGGCTGGGGTTAATTTCCCTTGAGAATCAAAGACTGAGAGGTGACGTTTAGGAAATTTATAAAATCACGAGGGGCGTGGATATGGTGAACAGCTGGGGTCTTTTTTTCCCCCCAGGTTAGGTGAGTCCAAAACAAGACCACGTGGGTTTAAGTTGAGAGGGCAAAGATTTAAAAGGGATCAAAGGGGCAACGTTTTCAAGCTGAGTGTGGTATGTGAATGGAATGAGCTGCCAGATGAAGTAGTGGAGACTGATACAATTACAACATTTAAAAGGCTTCCGATTGGGTACGTGATTAGGAAGGGTTTTGAGGAATTCAGACCAATAGCTGGCAAGTGGGACTCCGTTAGTTTAGGATTCCTAGTTGCCATGGGCGAATTGGTCCATTGTTTCTGAGCTGTACATCTCAGCACAGATAATTCTTGGATCGGAGAAGGTTAAGCAGTGATTTCGACCAGGTGCACATTTGTTTCTAGGATATTTTAATTTGCAGAGAGAGGGGAATTGTTAACAATGTCACAATATTAGTAACTACTTGAAGTTAAATGGAAAATAATGTGAATATATGAGCTATATTTTACTGAGTACATTCTGAGCATCTGGAACAGTCTGAACAGCGGGTGGACACAGATTCAGCAGGTGTTCTCAAACAGATTTGCAATTTTACTTTTTACGGAAAGATTGGGAGACTGTGGGTAAATGCGAGGGGAGTTGGGACGGATTTGCAGCATCTCCAGAGGGAGAGAGTACAGCCCCAATGGGCTGAATAGCCCCCAGCCCCTGTGCTCTGTGATACTGCCCTATTCACTGTGAAGTATGAATCTCATCCCAAGGCAGAGAGAGCGAGGAGCCCACCACTCACCTCACAATGTGGGATGGCTTGGTTGATGGCAGCTCCAGACCAATGGGAGGAGAGGCTGTGTGGTCCTGCAGCCAATGGGAGTGAATGAGGGGAGTGGCCAGCAAGACAACACCTCTCCATGAGCTGTGCAGGTGCAGTGTCACTGGGTGGGGGTGGGAGAGACAGCAGAGACTGGGACAGAGGCTGTAGGACCTGGATTACAAACTCCCTGTAAATTAAAACCAAAAGAACTGCAGATGCTGTAAATCAGAAACAACAACCGGGAGGTTCTGGAGAAGCTCAGCAGGTCTGGCAGCATCTGTGACGAGAAATCAAAGTTAACGTTTCAGATCCGGTGTCCCATCCTCACAGCTGATGTTACTGTGAGAACAAATGTTGGTTTATATGCAGAAGGTAGTGTTTAGGGGAGGATGTAAGGAGTAAAGGATAGGTAGGGATAGAGCGAGAAGAGCGATTGGATAAAGGAGTAGATAACGATCTGGCTGGGGGAGCGTGACTAGCTGTTAATGGAGACTATTCGTGGCAAACCATAGGTAGTGTGTAATGACAAGCTGTGAGAACAAGGTCTAGTGTGTGGGGTAGGGGGCTAGGACATGGGTTTGTTAAGCTATGGTTAACCACTAACTGTCTCCGTTGTAAGCTGTTCCCACATACATCACTGCACGATTGGAGCTGCAGATGGGTGGCACAGTGGTTAGCACTGTTACATCACAGCGCCAGAGACCCGCGTTCAATTCCCACTTCAGGCAAATGTCTGTGTGGTGTTTGCACATTCTCCCCGTGTCTGTGTGGGTTTCATCCAGGTGCTCTGGTTTCCTCCCACAGTCCAAAAGTGTGCAGATTAGGTGAATTGGCCATGCTAAATTGTCCGTAGTGTTAGATGTAGGGGAATGGGTCTGTGTGAGTTGCTCATTAGAGGGTTGGTGTGGGCTTGTTGGGCCAAAGGGACTGTTTCCACACTGTAAGTAATCTAATCTAAAAAAAACCTCTTGAATATATTTCCTAACCCCCTCTGTCCTCCTTAAATATGTATCTTAAAGTTGTTCTCTTTAATCAATGTTTCCAGCATTCGTGAAACACTTTCGGAGAATTGTCAGTGTGAAAGGCTCCATAAAATGCAGGTAGTTGTTGTTAACGTCTGACATCAGGAGAAACGGGAATGAACCCTCACTCTTATACCTCCTTATAAGAAGATGGGGATGGGACTGGAAGTCCAGGCAGTGCCTGTCGGTCCTCCAACCAATCGGAGTGAATGAGGGACGTGGCTATAAGCAACCACGTGATAAGCTTCACTGGCAGCACAGTGTGTGTTGTGACCAAGGCATTGGAAATGTGTGAAGGTGCAGGGCAGGGTTAAGGAAAGGCATATTGACCAGGAAGAGAAGGAAATTTTAATGGAACGGGCTGAGACGTTTTACAGAACTTAGTACACATTGGAAAACACAAATTTGAAAATCCCAGGACCGTGTTTGTGGCAAACGGGAAAATGCTTCAAATGGTGAATGGTGCGAGTGAGCGTCGCCACCTTTATTGGGGACAGTGATTCATGGGACATGAGTGTGGCAGCCAACTTTGTGAGGGGCAAGCTGCAGGGGGACACATGCGCAGCTTTGCCTGGCAGGGAGTGATAGGGCAGGTTATACAGAGTGTCAGAGTCAGGGTGTTTTCGATGTCAGAGTGTGATGCTGGAAAAGCACATCCGGTCAGGCAGCAGCCAATCGGTGGGAAGGAAGATGGACAAGAAGGTGGTGTAGAGTTGGAAGGCTGGATCTGGGATAAGGTGGGGGGAGTGGAAATGAGGAAACTGGTGAAATCCACATTGATCCCATGTGGTTGGAGGATCCGAACACAGAAGATGAGGCGTTCTTCCTCCAGGCATCAGATGCCTGGGATTTGGCGGTGGAGGTGGCCCAGGACCTGTCTGTGCTTGGTGGAGCGGGAAGGGGAGTTAAAGTGTTGGGAAACAGGGTGTTTGGGTTGTTCAGTGTTTTACTGTTACTTTCACAGACCTTTTGTAAGTTAATTTTCCTCTGCTGCCCAACCCCTGACAACGTGCTGCTCTCTAAACGGACTGAATTTTCCACAATCACTTTGCCAGTGAATAATTCCTTTTTACAACAAAAGAGGGCATTTTCCTTCCATTTCTGACCATCAAATTCTGCAACATTTTCATTCCCTGTAATGCATTTAGCACTCCCTGAAACATCAACTGTGTTTCTCCTTCCACAGATCCCAGTGATTAATGCCAAAGCCCCATTGCCTGTGGAGAAGGTGATGTTTGACTTCCTTATACAGCTGCAGTTTGTGTGGTGAAGGTGCTCCCACAATGTGGTTGGGTAAGAGACATTACAGATTATTCACTCAGCGACAGAGAAACGTTCAAAATGTATGTACAAATCAACAACAGTTTGTATTTTTATCATTTTTATTATTTCACAGAAATACTATTGATAATTTCTGACATTAGGCAACAGATGGGGAGATTAGGTCAGGTGATCAAAAGAATTGCCAAATAAGCAGGTTTTCGGGAATACCTTAAAGGAGAAAAACAGATATGAAAGGGTTAGGATAGAAATTCCAGACCGTGTTGCCTTGGCAACAATAGAAACAGCCAATCCGGTGAAGCAATGAATAAACACATCGTTGGGAGTCTGAAAGAAAATGAGTTGTTGAGGTCTCACAGGTTGTGTGGTGCAGGGAGACAGGGATGTTCACAGTCAGGAATTATATCAAGAGTGAGAATTTTAAGTTGCTTGTAAACGGGAGCCTTTTGTTGGATCAACAAGTTTTAGAGCAAGTGAGCACTTGGGCAGTAGAGTTTTAGATATTCTTGAGATTATATGTAAATTGAATGTGGGAGGTTGGCCAGGGGTGTGTTTGGAGAATGAAGTCTAGAGATAACACAGGGATGGACGAGTATTTCAGTAAATTAGCTGAGACTAGGGTGGGGTTGGGTGATCGCATGAATGTAGAAATTGCAGTTTTGGAGTCAGGCTCCTCCTCATCATCATCATCATCACTCCCCCTCACCAATTCACAGATATTGTTCCTTGCTCTGTCTGTCTTTTCTGGTTATGTCCTGCTCACCCATTCTGATACGAACTAATATTTTACTTCAAGGTTGTTGGAAAATCCTTCTCCATCCCCACTCTCCCTTTCTTTTCTGAAGTCGTTGTATTTGGTGTCTCTCAAGGATCTATCCTTGGCCCCTCCAGTTTCTCACCTACACATTGCCAGGAGGAGACATCGTCCAAAAGCACTGTTAGGTTTCACATGTACACTGACAATGTCCAGCTCTCCCTCCCCATCATCCCTCCCCATTGCTCCACTGTTAGTCTGTTATCAAACTCCTTGCCACACTCCCACTACTCGATTAGCTGCAATTTCCTCCAATGAAACATTGCAATGGTTAAACCCATTGCCTTCAGTTGCTGTTACAAATTCCTTTCCCTTACTGCAGAGCCCCTGTCTCTCACTGGGAACTGAGGCAGAACTACACTCTTCACAATATTGCTCTCCTATTCTGACGTTAAGGTGACCTTCTAATCAGACATCTACACAATCACAAGCACCAGGAATTCCAATCTGTAAAATGTTGCTCGTCTCCCCCTCGCCCAGCTCCATTGCTACTGAAACCCCTTACCCGTGTTGGTGTTGCATTAAAGTTGACAAAACTAAAACAGAACCCTTGATTCTGCGACTGACCCAGAGTCTGGTTCTCGGTTCCCTCATGCTGGGGGACATCCTGTCAGTCTTTACCTTGTCAAACCCCTTAGGAAGCCGATATGTTTTAAAGAGTTCACTTCTCATTCTTTCCAAATCGTGTGAGTAGAGTCCCGACTTCTTCAGCCTTTTCTTAAAAGAGAATCCCTTCAAACCAAGGATCATCCCAGTCAATCTTCTCTGAATGCCTCCGATGAAGTGAATAAAGGGACCAAAACTTCTCTCATTACTCCAGATGTGGTCTCACTCACACTTTATAAAGTTGCTCTCAGGTATATACTTCAAACTCTTATACTGCAAATCCCTTGAAATCAGGAGCAATATTCCATTCCCCTTCCTGATGACCTGGTGTAACTTTGTGCTAGCTTGCTTTGTTTCCTTCACATTTACCTCTTGGTCCCTTTGTTGTGCAGCTTTCTACAGTTTCACAAATTAAATACTCCTTTGTTCTTTTATTATCTCCTCCAAAATGAACAACTTCCCATTTTCCCAAGTTATACTCCATTTGCCAACTTGTTGCCCACTTCTCCAATGAATCCCTCTCTGTAAACTGTTTATAATCCTTTTGGAACTTTACTGTTATGCCTTTCCTAGGAGATTTTCCCCATCATTCTTTTAAACTTTTCCTGGGAATACTGGGCAGTGGGAAGCATGCAGAGTTCCTGTCTTTTACGGGATACTCTATGGAATGACTGGGAGGAGCTTACTGCCTATTTGGTCAGAATGGTGACAACTTGCCCCTGAAGCTGCATGAGCCTTTCACCCCACCCCCCTCCCCCCGCCCGCCCATGTCTTATTGAGGCACAGCGGCAGCACAGAAGGAAAGAAGAAGCAGCAAATCCTGCTCACCACATCTCACTAACACTCGGAAAATTCTCTCCCATGTGTCAAAGATCTGCCCTGTTCAGTCACATGAAGTCCCAAGATGGAAATTGATAGAAACCCACATAGATTTCCCCCTGAATCGACTGCTGGTCTCCACAAGGGGTAATGTGTCCAGTCATCCTGGGCCAGGAGGAGGGGATGGTGAGAATTTCTAACCTGATCTGACAGTGATGGATTTTATAAACTTGCGTTACAGGTGGACATTCAGATGGTAACCTCAGTAACTGTAACACCACATTCTGACAGAATTACTCAATTCATCAGGACCTGGATATTTGCATTTAGTTGTGAGTATTGTGTTCCAGCTCATTCCTATTTGATGCATAAAAGTTCTCCTTTGAATCAAACCATCCTGTCAATAGATCTCCCCTTCATATATGTCTTGTCAACAGTTTATGATGAGCTGATGAGTGTAAGGTTGATTATTCTAATGTATAATTTCTGTAAACCCCTCTGTCACAGTGCAGCCACAATTTCCTCTGTTACAAGGAGAACAACCTCAGTTTCCCCAAACCCCTGATTCCCCAATGTCTGTTTGCTCTCTATAAGGTACACATCAGGATTGTGTTGGAACATTCTCCACTTGCCTACATCGGTGCAGCCCCCACCAATATTAAAGAAAGTGGCCATCCTCCAGGACAAAGCACTGTGCCTGAGTGGTGTCCCATCCACCACCTTCAGCATTCCCTTTCCCCACCCCCGGGGTACAGTGGCATCACTGTGTAAAAGGGAAAGGCAGCATTGTCCTCCCAGACCATAGGGCTGCTCTCTCATTAGGGAGAGATGGCTGGTGGTGGTTTAACCTGAAGGTTACCCAGCCCAGGCAAGGGGAGAGGTTAGAAAAGAGAGTCCATCTATTGTAGTTGGATATTATTGATCTGTACCATTAACACCCATGTCCCTGCAACTAAAACCCCCATTCCTTGTACCATCCTGGTAAATCTGCTGTGCCCTCTCTCAGGGACCCTGCCATTCTTCCCAATGTATGAGCGACCTCTGGTTTGCACAGACCCAGCTGCTCTGTGTTCCTGAGGGTGATATCGTCGTAGAGCAACAGTTGCACTAAACCTCACTGTCTATCAGGGTGGGAGACACAAATCCCGAAAACATTTGAGATGTATTTAGTGTGCACTTGCGATGCCATGATAGATGAGACTTTTCCACAAGTACTGGAAAATAAATCAGGATAGTTCGGTGGTAGTTTTCTTTCTCACAGATGGATCACCAGTCTCTTTCTGTTCTGTATACCGCTAGACGTTTATTATAGGAATATGACAGGCTCCATTGGACATCAGGTCAGAAAAGGTGATACTAGAATAGATGACACATGGTTGGTCGATGTTTTTGGGAGAAAAATGAGATAGAAAGTTGTAAGATGAAATTCAGAAGCTCAGCTCAGGAATCAGAAGGGTCATCATCAAGTGAGAAATAAAAATTGGGCATCGTGAAGGCTGGAAATAAAGAAAGGTACATGTAGCAGAGCTTTGAGAGAGGGGAGGGGATTAGAGATAGGGAGGATAATGAAACTGGAGGATATGAAATTTGGAAAGTATTCTGAGGACGGAGGATGTTACAGAGATAGGTAGTTATGATAGAAATTTTTGGGTTTTGAGGCTGGAGAGGAATTATTGAGATATGGAAGAGTTGTAAGGCTGGAGGAGGTGGCATTGACAGGGAGAGTTCCGAGCACACAGGAATTTACAGAGGTAGCGAGCGTTAGAGTCATAAAGTTATACCGCACTGACACAGACCCTGTGGTCCACCCAGTCCATGTTGACCATAATTTTGAACTGAACTAATCACACCTGCCTCCACTTGGTCCAAATCCACCCTAGCATTCCCTATCGATATACGGGTCCAAATGTTTTTTCCTCTTAGAATCCCATTCCCATCAACTCTACTCTACATTTACCCCTGACTAATTCCCTAAACCCAATCATCCCTGAACACTATGGGCAATTTAGCACGGCCAGTTCACCTACCCTGTATATCTGTGGTTTGTGGGAAGAAAGGGAGCACCTGGAGGAACACACGCTGACATGGGGAGGAATATCCAAACTCCAAATGGACAGCCACCCAATGCAGGAATTGAACGTGTGTCCCTGGTGCTGTGAGGTAGCCCTGCTAGCCATTGAGCCACTGTGCCACCCTGATATTGTAATTGCATTCACAACTTCCACATCGTCTGCAAGTTTATTCCTCACGTGAACCACTCTCTATGCAAATATAAAATCCCAAACGTTGTTTTAAAGCTTTCCTCCTCTCACTTTAAAATGTATGTACCCAGTCTTGAATCGCAACCCCTCCTGGAAAGGGCACCTGTTGTTCACATAACCTATACTCTTCAGGATTTTATAAATCTCTAATAAGGTCACCCCTCAGCCTCCTATGCTCCAGTGAAAGAAGTCCCAGCCTATCCAGACTCTGCTTAAAATTCAAACCATCCATTTCCATTAATCTACTGGTAAAACTCTTATGAACCCGCTCCAGTTTAATAATACACTTCCCATGACAGTACAACCAGAACTGAGCACAGTATTCCAGAAGAGGCCTCCCCAACATCCTGTACAACCTCAACATCACGTCCCAACTCCTATACTTCGAGGTCTGAACAATGAAGATAAATGTGCTAAACACCTTTTTAACCACCCTGTCTACATGTGACACATACTTCAAAAATCTGAACACCGAGGTCTCTTTGTTCTATATCACTTCTCAAGGCCTGACTTTTAATGAGTGTAAATCCTGCCGCCTTTTATCAAGATGTAATATTTTGCATTTATTCCAATCCAAAACATCCTTCGAGTATAAAGGCCGTAGGAGTATACTGAAGAGGGAAATCAGGAGGGCAAAAGGGGACAGGATACAGCTTTGGCGAATAGGGTTAAGGATAATCCAAAGGGTTTTTATAAATACATTAAGAAAAAGAGGATTACTAGAAAGAGATTAGGGCTCCACAAAGATCAGCAACGTGGCCTATGTGTGGAGCTGTCGGTGATGCTGTTGGGAGGGTGGAGGGGGAGAGACTAAACGAGTATTTGGCATCAGTGTTTACTGTGGAGAAGGACATGGCTGTTATAGAATGTCAGGAAATAGATAGTGACACCTTGAAAAATGTCCTTATTACACAGAAGGTGGTACTGGATACCTTGACATGCATAAAAGTGGATAACTCCCCAGGATCTGATCAGGTGTACCCTAAAATTCTGTAGGAAGCTAGGGAAGTGATTGCTGAGAGTTTTGTATCATCGATAGTCACAGCTGAGGAGCCAGGAGACTGGGGGTTGGTTAATGTTGTGCTACTGTTTAAGGAAGGTGGTTTGGACAAGCCCGGGAACTACAGATGCGTGACCCTGATGTCGGTGCTAGACAAGTTGTTGGAGGGAACCCTGAGGGACAGAGTTTACATGTATTTGGAAAAGCAAGGACAGATCAAGATTGATAAAATTGATATGCTGGAAATTTTGGAGAACATTAAGATCGATAAGTCCCCATGGCCAGACCAGATTTATCCTCGGCTGCTCCAGGAAGCGAGAAAGGAGGTTGCTAAGCCGCTGGCGAGGATATTTGCCTCCTCACTCTACAGGAGTCGAACCGGATAATTTGAAGGAGGCGAATGTTGTTCCTCTTTTCAAGAAGGGAAATAGGGAAATCGGTGGCAATTACAGACCAGTCAGTCTTACATCTGTTGTCAGCAAAGTTGTGGAAATAATTCTGAAGGATAGAATTTATGACAATTTGTCAAAGCATAGTGTGATTATTGAGTTCTTTTGAGGAGGTGTCAAGACAGGTCGATGAATGCAGAGCAGTGGATGTGTTATAAATGGATTTCAGCAAGGCATTTGTTAGGGTTCCCCATGGTAGGCTCATCCATAAAATAAGGAAGTATGGAACACAGGGAGATTTGGCTCTCCGGATTCAGAATTGGTTGGCTGACAGAAGGCAGAGAGTAGTTGTAGATGGAAAGTATTCTGTCTGGAGGGCAGTGTGGAGTGGGGTCCCGCAGAGCTCTCTTCTTGGGTCTCTGTAGGATTTATAACCTGTTGGATGAGGAGGTTGATGGTTGGGTTAGTAAATTTGCCGATGACACAAAGATTGGAAGTGTCGTCGATAACATAGAGGGCTACTGCAGGCTGCAGCGTGACATAGACAGGATGCAGAGCTGGGCTGAGAAATGGCGTTCAACCTGGATAAATGGGAACTTGAATGCTGAATACAGGATTAAAGACAGGAATCTTGGCAGTGTGGAGGAAGAGGGATCTGGGTGTGCAAGTACATAAATCCCTCAAAGTTGCCAACCAAGTGGATAGGATTGTTAACAAAGCAAATGGATTTTTGGCTTTCATTAACAGGGCGATAGAGTTTAAGAGCCGTGAGGTTTTTCTCCAGCTCTACAAGTCCCAGGTGAGACCACACTTGGAATTTTGTGTCCAGTCCTGGTCTCAATACTATAGGAAATGTACAGAGGCTTTGGAGAGTGTGCAAACAAGGTTTACTAGCATGCCTTCCTGGACTGGAGGGCTTCCTGTATGAAGAATATTTGAATAAGCTCGGATTTTTCTCTCTGGAGAGAAAGAGGAAGAAAGGAGACCTGATAGAGGTGTACAAAATAATGAGAGGAATAGATATAGTCAATAGCCAGAGACATTTCCCCAGGCAGGATTAACTTGTTTGAGAAGTCATACTATGAAGATATTAGGAGGAAGGTATAAAGGACGCGTCCGAGGTAGGTTTTTTTCACAGAGTTGTGAATGCATGGAATGCGTTACCAGCGGTGGTGGTGAAAGAGATGTCATTGGGGACATTTATGCAACTGCAGGACATGCACATGGATAGCAGTGAGTTGATTATTCTGGTGCTGTAACTGTTCTGTTTTCCAAAGGGAAGAATGTCTTTTGAAGAAGTAACAAAGGATTGATGAGGACAGAGCGGTGGACATGATCTACGTGGACTTCAGTCAGGTCTTCCTCGAGACTCCTGATGGGAGACTGGTTAGCAAGGTTAGCTCTCATGGAATTCAGAGGAAACCAGTCATTTGGATGCAGAACTGACTCAAAGGTAGAAGACAGAGTGGTGGAGGGCTGCTTTGCAGACTTGAGGCCTGTGAACAGTAGAGTGTCACAACGATCGCTGTTTGATCCACTGCTTTTCGTCATTTATATAAATGACTGGGATGCTAACATAGGAGGTATGGTTACTAAGTTTGTAGATCACACCAACATTGGAGGTGTAGTGGACTGTGAAAAAGATTACCTCAGAGTACCCTGGGGTAAAAACGAAACCATGACTAGTCACCCTATCGTTGCTCCTCATAATTTTATAAAGTTCTACAATGCCACCTCAAGCGTCCAGTGATCCAGGGAAAATAGCCTCAGTCTATTCAGCCTCTCCCTCTGGCTCTAATGTTCCAATACTGGCAGCACCCTTGGAAATCTTTTCTGAATTCTTTCAAGTTTCCCAACATCCATCCTATAGCAGGGAGACTGGAATTGAAAGCAGTCTGGGGATTCCAAAAGTGGCCGAGCCAATAAACTGTACAACCGAAACATGATCTCCCAACTCCTATACTCAATGCACTGCCCAATAACAGCTAGCATACCGCACACCACCTTCACCGACATGTCTACCTTCAACCCCACTTTCAAGAACTATCAACCCACACTGCACGGTCTGTTTATTCGTCACATTTCCTAGGAACTTGTCACTGAGGTTGAGTTTATTGTGGTAACATCTTTCTGAAATCAGGGAGACTAGAATTGAATGTAGTATTCTAAAATTGTCCTCACCAATGCCCTATACAGCCGTAACGTGACCTCCTAACTTCTATACTCAGTGACAGAATCCCTACAGTGTGAAAACAGGCCATTCGGCCCATTAGACCATACCAATCAACGGAACAGCATCCCACCCTAACTCTGTAACCTCTCATTTCCCACAGCGAATCCATCTTACCTGCAAGACTTTGGATTGAGAGAGGAAACCAGAGCACCCAGAGGAAGGCCACGCAGACGCACACTGGGAGAATGTGCAAACACCACACAGACAGTGGAATTGAACCCAGTCCATTTATTAATCAGTGCTCTGACCAATAATGGTCACCATCCCAAATATCAACAAATGAGCTCCCTGAAACTCTACTTTGCAGGAACTATGCAGTTGTTCTGAGCAGTTCAGAGGGTTTAAAGGGGATGGTGAGAAAACAGCAACAGGGTTGAATTTTGATCTGTAAAAATTCTCTCCATCTTCCCCCGTCTGTTTGTTCCCCCGTCTCCCCCTCTCTGTCTGTCCCCCATCTGTCTGTCTGCCCCCTCCTGCGCCTGTCCCCGTTGCTTCCTCTGTCCCCACTGTCTGTTCCCCATCTCTCTCTTCCCCCTTCTCTGTGCCACCACTCTCTATCCCACCAGCCTCTCTGTCTCCCCACCCTCTGCCACCCCATCCCTGCCTTCCCTCATCTCCCTATTCCCTAGGTCTGTACTCCCCCACCACAGGGAAAAGACGTTGTCTATTTAACCTACCCATGCCCGGCGTGATTTTATAAATCTCTAGAAGGTCACCCCTCAGCCTCCGACACGCCGGGTAAAACTCCTGGCAACATCCTTGTAATTCTTTTCTGACCATTTCAAGTTTGAGAACATCCTTCTGATTGCATGGAATATTTCAAAAGTTGCCTAATCAATGTCCTGTACAGCCACAATATGACCTCCCGATCCCTATACTAAACACTCTGACCAATAAAGGCAAGCACACCAACTGCCGCCTTCACTATCTTATCTACCTGCGACTTTACTTTCAAGGAACTATGAAGCTGCGGAACAAGGTCTCTTTGTTTATCCGCACTCCCCAGGAACTTACTATTAACTGTACACGTCATGCTAAGGTTTGCTTTTCCAAAATTCAGCACCTCACATTTTTTTCTAAACTGAACTCCTCAGCCCATTTGCCCATGTGATCCAGATGCCTTGTACTCTGAGCTAATCTTTTTCACTGTCCACTCCAACTCCAATTTTGATGTCATCTGCAAACTTCCTAACAATACCTCTTATGTTCACATCCAAGTCAATGATATAAATGACGATAAGTAGTGGATCTAGCACCGATCCTTGTGCACCCCACTGGTCACAGGCCTCCAGCCTGTAAAGCACCCCTCAACCACCATCCTCTGTCTTCGACCTTTGAGCCAGATCTGTGTCCAAATGACTAGTTCTCCCTGTATTCCATGAAATCTAACCTTGCTAACCAGTCTCCAATCGGTAACCTTGTCAAACGCCTGACTGAAGGCCATGCAGATCATGACCACTGCTCTGTCCTCATCAGTCATTTTTGATACTTCTTCAAAAAAAACTGACTCAAGTTCATGAGATGTGATGTCTCACACATAAAGCTGTTAATAATATCCAGGACTTAACTCTGTACACTGGGGTCTGCGTCACCCAGTTATGGGTGTTCATATTCTGGATAAAGTTCACGTACACCAGCTTTGTGTTAATGACTGTGTGTTGAGTCTTGTTAATATCACCAACACAGGTGAGTTTCTTTAGAAAGGCAGTCCCTATATCCCTAACCCCCCCACCCCCATCTGCTCTGTCTCTTCCATCCCCACCGTAGATGGTAAGTGGGAGGAGCTCATGGAGTTTCCATGCGAGTGAGATTGAGAACATCTTCCCTTCTTTCCACTAGCCCACCAGGAAATGGTGGTAGTGTCCTTACCTCTGGACCAGGAGGATTAGGTTCAGAATTGAGTAACAACATCTTTGAAGAGGCTGAATAGTAAACCTGCCCAAGCCACCAGGCCATACTGTCTCCCAGCTGTCCCTGCCTGAGCCTCAACAGAATTTTCCTGTAGTTTCTCCCCTCAGATTCTCTCCCATTCCTCAGTTTGTCCAGGATCCCCTGCTGCTGCTACACGGCTCCTGTCCCTCACTGACCTGTCCATCCCCCATGTCCCTCCTCGTTCATTCATTGTTTACAATCCCATTGTCCCAGTCCTCCAGCCCCGCCCCCTCCACCCTATTGGGCAGCAGCTGCTGTCATTCACCCAGGCTCCTGTGTGATCTGGAGCATGTGCTGTAGGAGGGGAGACCAGTGCACAGGCGCAGTGCTGGGCAATTGGCCACAGGGCGGGTCAGTGCCAGGGAGGGAGGCTATGGGTGTGTGGGATTAATCTATCATTGGCAGCTCCCTATCTTCCTCCTCTGGGAACAGGACCCGGGGAATAGCCCTGCTCCTGGTATCCTGACGAGTGGTCAAAGTATGAATGGGGGAGCATTTTGCAGAAAGTTACCAGAACACATTTTGTGAAAATTCAGGATTGTTATGGAAAGGGACAAGGATGGGCCTGCAATTAGAGTTCAAATATGGATCATTTCTGTTCAACCAGATATGATTTTGCCAGTGTGCAGGATGCAGTGTATGCAGGATGGTTCTCATCAGAGGGTGGAGGTGGGGAATATAAATGAGAGGTTCCAGATTGATTTTTCCCCAATGTGATTCCGACCAGGAAGGAAACCCGGGGACCTGGCGGGAGGATTCACCAACACCCGGGAGGCTCTGAGTCAGAATCATTGATTTGGTTCTTAGTCTGCAGACCAGAGGTAGGTAACTGAATTCAAGGAGAGGAGAGAGATTGTGAAAACTGGGTGTGGAGGAAAGTAGTGAGGAGATTGGTTTGGTCTTCAGTTAACAAGAGAGAAAAATTGTGAGACTGAGATTTAAAGCTTTGGGGGGAACAAGGAAACTACAATTTAATACTATCACTATCTTATAAAGTTCCATCCTGTATTAACAGTGGTGAGTTGTTTTCTCTGTTGTAGGGTACTGAAAGGATGGGTTTGTGGATAAGAAATTCAAATTGAGCTTCATGTTCAGACCTGATGGTTACTGGATCCGTGCCGATCTGAATATCATTGTCCTTTTCATCTGGAAGGAAAGGTGTGTATTCTGTCCGTGGGCGAATATTTCAAATCTGTGTGTCTGGAAAATTACTGCGACACAGCCAAGTCCATGTTAGCAAAGTTTGTAGCTTTGAATGGAGGCTGTTTATCAGGATTATCTCCATGGCAACGGCAGTTTAAAAAGTCGAGTTCAATTCAGCACATTGTTTTAACATTGCACCCCTCCCCCACACACCCCCCGTGGCTCACTTCAGTACCTGACAGGCGCTTCAGTTTCAGTGGGATTGTCTGTCAGGATTCTGATGTGGAGGAGACGGTGTTGGAGTGAGGTGGACAAAGTTATAAATCTCACAACACCAGATTATAGTCCAACAGGTTTTTTTTGGAAGCACTAGCTTTCCGAGCTCGGCGTAATTTTTAACTTTATCAGGTCTATCTCTATGATGACAGACTTCTTCAGTTAAGTACTTCAATAATTAGTGGGCGGCACAGTGGTTAGCACTGCTGCTTCATAGCGCCAGAGATCCGGGTTCCATTCCCGCCTCTGGCGACGCTGTGTGTTAGGTGAAGGGGTAAATGTAGGAGAATGTTTCTGGGTGGGTTGCGCTTCGGCAGGTCGATGTGGACTTGTTGGGCCGAATGGCCTGTTTCCACACTGTAAGTAATCTAATCTAATCTAATTACACAGGCTGCATATTCCCCTCTAGCAGCATCAACTGTTATTCTGGCCCTGGGGACAGCTACTCGTCACTTTTTATCCCCCAATCCCATCTAGCTTTCTGTTGATCTTTAAAGTTTTTCTAATCTCCTAGTTTCTCCTTGGTCTTTGCCAATTTGTATGCCTTCTATTACAATTTGATAGACTCCCTTATTTCCTGAGCCACTCATGGCAGATTATTCCTTTTCCTACACTCCTTCCTTTTTACTGAAATATACTTTTGCTAAGCACTTTGAAAAATTGCTTTGATATTTTCCCACTGGCCGTCAACTGCCCCATCGTAAACACTTTGCTTCCAGTTTACATTAGTCAACTCCTGTCTCATCTAATTGTAGTCTCCTTTGTTTAAGCACAGGATCTTGAGACTGGATTTAATCTTCCCGCTTTCCATTCCTATTCTAAATTGATTCATACTTGTCACAATTCTTTTATCAGATTACAAGGTGAAGGGATGTTACCTGGGTGTTTTGGTTTTCATTATCAGTGCCCTTGGCTTTGTAATAAAGTCCCGGATAGATATTCACAACAGAGTATTCTGGACGGTGTGAATGTCCTACACAGTCTAAAACCATAAATCACTGTCTCCCCTGATTTCAAAATTGCAAAATCATTATCTCCTACATGCTTCCTCACTATCTAAGTTTGGAACACTAATCCAACTGACTATCCTGCATTTTCCGAAAATCTCCTTTGGGGAAGGTGGTGAGTTATGGATTCAGCTATCCAGTTATTACCGTAAGAAGATGAGCACTGGGCACAGGAGAGGCAATGCAGCCCTTCGAACCAGCTCCACCGTTTAATACGGTGATGATTGAGCTCACCTCGGTCCCAGCTGGGTTTTCCCGCCTGCTCTCTCTCACCTTCAACTCACTGCAAAATAAACATCAGTATCTCTTCGTTAAATCTGCTCCTTGTCCTGGCATCCACCGCATTTTGAATAGGGAATTTCACAGATTCACAGCACTTTGAGATAAGTATATTCTTCTTCCAGACAGTAGAATAGAGTCCCTATTGTGCAGAAACAGGGTATTCATCCATCGAGTTCACACCAACCCTATGATGAGCATCCCATTCAGACCCACCCATTCCCTGTGACCCTGCATTTCCCATGGTTAATGGCTTAACCGGCACATACATGGGCACTGTGGGTAATTTAGTTTGGCCAATTCACCTAACCTGCACATATTTGGACTGTTGGAGGAAAGTGGAGCACCCAGAGGAAACCCACGCAGACATGGGGAGAACGTGTAACCTCCACACAGTCACCTCAGGCTGGAATCAAACCCGGGTCCCTGACGCTGTGAGACAGTGGTGCTCGCCACTGAGCCAGCTCTGCTTAAAATCTGCTCCCCCTTATTAACCTCCCCGCCCCGCAATTGGCTGAATCTGTGTTCTTTACATCAGAAATCAGTTTGTGGAAGCAGGTGTCTCAGTAAAACCCAGTGACAGCCCATATGTCCTGTGTGTCTGAATGGGGATCCTATACCAAACACCTTCCACCCCACACTTTTCATTCACTTTCCAGAGACAGGGCTCCAGTGGCTTCATGGGGACTATAACTCCCACAATCCCTGAGACAGGGACCACGCGTGTGTGGGGAAACCCGGCACTGTACATATATAGAATGTGGGCGGGTTTTGGAGCATGTGCTTTGGGGTAACTAGCGGAAAGTACTTCACACTGGGATTGGCTGGAGGACGAACATATCGGTTGGGGGGCGGGGGGTCAAAGTGTCACCACACCCATGTGGGGCCAAAGGCCATCCCCAACTTGTCATAACACTGGGAATCGACCAATGGGAAACAAAGAAGGATCTGACCCATTCTCCCAGACTGAAGGTTCCTCTTCTGTCCAGGATCTGCCACCTCCCTTTCTGTTTCCTTTTGTTTCATTCTGCTGTTACATTATTGACTTGCAGGAACTGAAGGGAAAGGAAGTGAACCCAGAAAGGGTGCAGAGTCTAACCAGGGATGGGAAGTAGTGGCATGGATCTGTTTATCAGTAACTCCATGAGAATGTGGAGGGTGTACACTCGGGGGTAGCAGAGTCAGAATGGTGGGAGAGAGTAAGTGGGCTGGAGGGTTACAGCTTCGGGGAAGAAAGGGGAAAAAAGATATTCCAAAGAAACTAGAATTGTCTGTTCTGAATTTCTACTCTGTACATATTCCTTCATACAGGGTGCTAGATGGTGAAGATTTGCAGACTGAAATCTCAAAGACGTGCAGATCGTGATTAAATTAACCAGCATTTGAAGAACCAAACATAGAGAATCACTCGGCCAAAATCCTGCAACACTCTCCCTCCCAGCATTGTCGGTCTATCTGCGCCAAATGGGCTGTGAATGGTACAAGACAGCAGCTCACTACCATCTTCTCAAGGGTAACTAGAGATGGGGAATAAATGCTGGCTGAGCCAGTGATGCCCATATCCTGGAAATGGGTTCTCTGTCTAGTTGCTGAAACCCGGTTGATGTTACTACAGGATGATGAGGGATGCTGAGTGCATCCTCCAGGAGGCAGCACCATCACATTACCCCTGCCTACACCCACACAGTAACACCGCAACGTCACTGGAACAAAAGGCAGTGAAACCAAAGGAGGACTTAGATATAGTTCTTCGAGGTAAAGTCATGAAAGGGGATTGGAACACAGCAGGAACAGGAGATTGAGCTGGAGGGTCAGCTGTTTCCTATTGAATGGTGGAGCAGGATTGAAAGGCCGAATAGACTCCTCCTGCTGCTGTATATATGTATATAGGTATACAGGTATGTATATACCCATGGAGCCCGGGTAGGAAGAAGTGGGCAGGGATTCTCCAGCAGATTGCATTTCCACATCTGTTTTAAGTGAGGTATAGTTTGACGGATTTTATTTAACATTTATATTTAACACAAGGTTTGTAAATTTTAGTTTTAAAATGTTGTAAAAGTTTTTGCACAGCAAATAAAATTAAAGGAAACAAATTAAACTGTCTGAATATAACAGTTTTAAAACTTTCAATCTCTGTAAAACAAAATCCTTTCTATTCCCAGACACCATCACTTTCCAGCTACTCCAGGGAAATATTCCCTCCCTTTCTGAACCTTTGGTTTGATTTAACTGCTTTTCAGTTCTCGGTCTGTGAGCTGTGAAGCGTTCGTTTTCTCCATTACACCGACCCAGAAATGTGATCACAGCAACCATTCCACCATAAAAGTCATCATTATATGTTAACCAAAAGCAAAATGGTGTAATCACCGCCAGTGCAAAAGTGAGGACCGCAGATGCTGGAAACCAGAGCCGAGATTAGAGTGGTGCTGGAAAAGCACTTTTGCCACAATGTTGATTTTCCGGATCCTGACCTGCTGTGCTTTTCCAGCACCATTCTAATCTAGACATATCATCACCAGCAGTAAACCATTTGTGTAACCAATTGAATATTTCCAAGCAAAGCCCATTCCGGGCCATGCAAACCATTACAAGTGATAGAGTGAGAAGGGACTAAATCATAGTAGAGTTGGGGGGAGGGGGAAGCGATGGAGATAAAGCACTATATCCCCTGCGATGCCCACCTCTATCTAAAGGCAGCGAGAGCAGTGATACACACCACATGCTCCTTCTCCAAGGACACCCTGCTGAGTAGCTTTTATCCTCAATCATAGAACAGAATCCCGACAGTGTGGAAGGAGAACATTAGCCCCTCAAACCCCAGCCACCATCCGAAGAATATACCAGCCAGAGCGCTCCATTCCTGTAACCCTGCATTCCCCATGGCTGATCCACCTCGTCTGCACAATCCTGGATACTGTCGACAAGATAGCACGACCAATCCACGTAACCTGCACATCTTTGTACTGTGGGAGGAAACCAGAGCACCTGGAGGGGACCCACACTATCATGGGGAGAATGTGGGAACTACACATTGACCAAGGCTGGACTCCAACCTTGTGCCTGGTGCTGTGAAGCAGCAGTGCTACAGTCACAATTTAAATCAAAACAGATGATCCCTGCTCATTGTCTCATTGCTGTTTGTAGAGACATCCTGCCCAGAAAGACATCCTGAGGTTCAGAAAATGGCAATGTAAGTTCAATCAACTTCAGCCCGGTTAATGTGGTTAACAACAACAAAATCAATACTCCAACAGTGTCATCATGTACAAGGTCCACTCCTGACTCTGATGGACAGTAACATCAGAATCAGAGTCCTGCAGTCCACACGGAGCAGGCGGATGGCCACTTCCCTGTGAACACTAACTGGTCTCTCAATTGTGTTGAAGACTCATAAAATCCCTTGTCACACAGAGAGTTCAACAAATTCTACCCACTGTAAACCGGCTGGGGTCTCAGTGAGGCAGGATGAATCACTGATTGCCTTCTCTTGCACTGACCATCAGAATGGCCTCTCCACTGTGTGGGCACACTGGGGTTTCAGTGGGGCAGGATGAATCACTGAATCCCCTCTCCCACACTGACCATCTGAATGGCCTCTCCCCTGTGTGGGTTCACTGGGGTCTCGGGGGGGGGGGGCAGGATGAATCACTGAATCCCCTCTCCCACACTGACCACCTGAATGGCCTCCCCCCTGTGTGGGCTCACTGGGGTCCTGCAGGTGCTGCATTTGAGTGCATCTCCCCCCACACTGGGAACAAGTTAATGAACTTTCCCCAGAGTGAGTTCTCTGGTGATTCAGCAGGTCAGAGGACTGAGTGAATGCTTTCCCACACACTGAGCAGGTGGATGGCCTGTCCCTGGGGGGGATGCATTGACATCTCAGCTGGTGAGAGATTTGAATGAATCCTTTCTCACACATGTAGCAGGTGAAGGGTCTAAACCCACTGTGCCCTCTCTGGTGCCTCAGCCGAATGTAAGATCGAGTAAATCCCTTCCCATACGTGGGGCAGGTGAGCGGCCTCTCCGCAGTGTGACTGTGTCGGTGAGTGTCCCACTGCGAGGTGTAAGTGAATTCCTAATTCTAATTGAGTACGTCCTCCTATTTTCAAAGCTGTTATTGACAATCTCATTCCCCTGCAACTGGTCACCTGACTGATCACTGGGCACGAACGGTTTACTCTCCACAAATGCTGCCAGACCTACAAAGCATTTCCAGCAATTTCTGACTTTGTTTCTGATTTCGCAGCATTTGCAGATGTTTAGTTTTGTAATACTCCTCTGTTGCAGAGGAGTTTATTTATGAAATTAGACGGTTTTGAAAGTTGTACGTTAGGTCACACATCAGCTATGTTCATCCTGAATGGCAGAGTAAAGTCGAGGGGCTGAATGGCCTCCTCCTGTTCCAATGAAAGTTATCCATCGTCAGCTTGTGGTAACATTTCCCCACACTGCTCACTTCACCTCCATCTCTAACACACTGTTACTGACTGAACAGACCTCTTGTGTTTGAACTAAACCTGCTAATGTTCAGTGGCTCCCTCTCCTGCCTCCCGGGTTTAACTCTCATCATGGAATGTTGTCTTGTATTACTGCAGGAATGCCCACAAGGATTAATCCTGGAGTCTGTATCCCCTGGGATCCACAATCACCGTTTATCTCCTTCTTCCTCTTTCATTCTGACTATTGAACTCTCGGTTTCAATCCATTCTCCTGTCATGCTGTTCAACATGGCCATGTGGATGGACTAGAGGCAGCTGGGATGAAGGGAAATGGGGATTAGGCGGAAGCATGAAGTGACATGACAGCAAAGACAGTTCTCATTGTAACGGCAGAGTTTCTCTGTGACCCAGTGAGTGGTGAGACACCTGAGATTATGGGGGAGACAGATTCAATCAGGGATTTGGGAAGACACTCAGACATTGACCTGTCCATCTGATTGTTAACTCAGACAGATAGAAAGAAATGTGCACATTTAGATCGCACCTTTGATGATCTGGGGCAATGCAACATGCTTCCAACCCAATGATGTCAACCACAAATCTCTGAAAATACAGTCATAAAGCTTTGTACTTGTACCAGGCTGTCTCTGAGCCTCCCCTTTTCTTCCGAAAAGCGTTTTGAGCTGTTCAGCCTTTTCTGGTGATTATAACCTCTGTTTCTGTCAGATTTGTAACTGAACCTTTATTTCCCTGTTCCTTGTGAGTGATGAAAATAGCAGAAACAGTTCCTGACCTTTGAGGGGTTTCGGTTGGAGTATTTATATTTACAAATCCATTCCCACCCTCACATATAGTGTGAAATTGATGTAAAACTGAAGGGAAGGAGTGTGTGAGCACCCACAGAACCATAAGGGAAGCATATGTATCTGAGTTGAATGAACCTGGCATGAGGAAAACATGACAACAATCACAACTACTTAGAATCACAGAATCCAGTGGGTGCAGAAAGAGTCTATTCAGCCCATCGAATCTGCAATGATCTGCTCACCCACCCTACCCCCATAACCCCACATTAACCATGGCTAGCCCAACCCACCTAATTTGCACACTGCGGCCATGTTAGCATGGCCAATCCAGTAACGTTACACATCTGTGGGAGGGTCACAAATTACATCCAAATGCTGGGAATTGTGGATGAAGGCTCACAAATACTTGACTCTGACACAAACTCTCTGCTTTTCAAAATAAAATCTGGGGGACACTGCAACCGGAAATATTTCTGATTATCTCAGGAGGAAGAGAATTCAAAACTCGCACCATTGACCCAGGGGGCGCAGTGAAAGTTACAGAGGTCTGGGAACCATCAGAAATGTAACAGGTTGTGAGCAAGGTGGGGGGTGGGGAGGTGGTGAGACAAAGACAAAAAGACAGTCTGTCACACGGGGGAAGGCAGTAGAGATTAAACAGCAGAAAGGGTAGTCCCTCAAGACCACGGGGAATGGAGTTAGGGCTGGGAAAGAAACAAGGAAACAAGAAATACTTTTAAAAAACAGGTTATAAAAGCATAGAGGGCACAATTCACAGTCTAAAATTGTTGCTTTCAATGCTGAGTTCAAAAATCTTTAAAGCCTAGGGAATTCTATTGCAGCTAACACATACAGGATGGGCCAAGTGGCCTCGATCTGTGCTTTAACTTTCCGATAATTGTTTTTCTGACGTTTGTAGTTCAAGTCTGATGACGCTAATAATTTTTCAAATTGGCTGAAGTTTAATATTCTGGAGAAATGCCAAATAAATCACATTGTTTACATTCTGCAGACCGTAGTCCATAACCCTGCATGTTCCAGCATTTCAGTTACATCCGTGTCCTGCCGGTGGGACAGGACATACAGGAATGGTGACGGTGATGTCTCGGACATTGTAAGCTATGATTCTGTGCGTATGACTGTGTCAGCTTGTTGCTTGACTAGTCTGCGTTCCAGCTCGCCCAATAAGATGTTAGGAGTGTGAGACACTGCAGCTGGAGTTCCTCTGCTCGCCAGTTCCTTTCCTTTCTGCTTTTTAAAAATTTCTTTCTCTCTTACTCTCCCCTTTGCAGACTGTGACACAAACGGCTCAATATTGAATCATGACAAAATTGTTTTAAAAAATGTCTCTACAAGAGGATGAAAATGTCTTATTCTTGTATCAACTGCATTCTTATACAAAATACAATCCTGTTCAGTAAACACTGTCTCATTTCTTCCTTCAATTCTATCAAGCGAGCTATTATATTTGATCCCTCAGTTTACCAATCTTAATAAATATCCAATCAATTTCAGAGCAACTTGCTGACAAAGTATCGAACCAATTTATCTGTTTCGGTTTTAGCATTAGTTATCAAGTCATTAGCATCACAATAATTGCATAATCATTGGCCTGGGTAACAAGTATACTGAGGAACACAATTTAATTTATTGACTGTTTGAAAAATGGTACAATATATCTTTTTTAGAGGATTCTAAAGGCATTTTATTAAGGCATTTGCTTGACAATAATCATAGTATGCTTTAGTTTAGTCTTGCTAACAACTACAGTGACGTTTATATTTGAATTTAATCCAATCTTCCCTAGTACCTATACAGTAATATAAAAATCCATTTTATTTCCAATCAACACACCTACAAAAGATTCCATTATTTCTGATGCAATACGCACTGTTAAAAATATGACTTTTGCTCATTTGAATTATCTGTGTAATCCCAGTCTTATAATTTTAAAAAAAAGAATTACAATTCCTGTTCATTTTTGCAGATAGCACAGTCAAATAGTAAGATGAAATTTATCATTATTCTTAAGTATGCGATTAGAATTTTGAAAATGTATATGTTTCTAATATATAATCATTGTTCATTTCAGTCCATAGAATATAGAACAGTACAGCACAGTACAGGCCCTTTGGCCACGATGTTGTTCCGACATTTTATCCTACTCTAAGATCAAACTAACCAACATGTCCTTCATTTACTGTCATCCATGTATCTATCCAAGAGTCGCTTAGGTGTCACTGACGGATCTAAATCTACTACCACCACTGGCAGTGCATTCCACCCACTCACCACTATCTATAAAGAAACTATATCTGACATCTCCCCACAACTTCCCCCATTCACCTTAAAATTATGCCACTTTGTGCGGAAAAGTTTTTCATTATCCACTCTATCTATGCCTCTCATCATCTTATTCAAATCTACCAAGTAAACTCACATCCTCTTTCACTGCAATGATCAAAGTCTCAGCTCCATCAAACTTTCTTCATAAGACATGCCTTCCAGTCCACGCAGCATCTTGATAAATCTCATCGGCACTTTCTCTAAAGATTCTACATCCTATATATAATGAGGTGATCAGAACCAAATACAATATTCCAAGTGTAGTCTCACCAGGGATCCATAGCGCTGCAGCATAACCTCGTGGCTCTTAAACTTAATCTCCCTGCTAATGAAAGCCAACACACAATATACCGTCTTAATAACCCTATCACCTTGGATGTCTGTTATGAGGAATCTATGGATGTGGACACCACATTCGCTCTGTTCCTCCACATTGTCAACAATCCTGTATGTAATCCAAAAATATGCATTCAAATTTGCAATTCCAAAATGAATGACTTCACACTTTTCCAGGTTGAACTCCATCTGCCACTTCTCAGCCCAACTCCGCATCACGTCAATGTCCTCTAGCAATCTACAAAAGCCCTCCACACTATTCACAACTCCACTAATCCTCGTGCCATTGGCAAACTTCCTAACCCATCCTTCCACTTCCTCATCCAAGTCATTTATAAAAATCACAAAGAGCAGAGATCCCAGAACTAATCCCTTCAGAACACCATTGGTCACCATGCTCCAAGCTGAAAACTATCCATATAATCTCACCCTGTATTCTATGGGCCAGCCAATTTATTATCTAACCAGGCAGGTTTCCCTATATCCTATGCCTCATTACTTTCTAAATGAGCCGACCATGGGGAACCTAGTCAAACACCTTGCTAACATCCATATACACCACACGCACTGCTCTGTCCTCACCAATGAGTTTATCACATCCTCAAATAATTCAATAAGGCTTGTGAGGCATAACCTGCTGCTCACAAAGACATGCTGACCATCTCTAATCAATCAATGATTTTACAAATAATCATAAATCTTGTCTCTCATATTCCCCTCCAATAATTTGTCCACAACTGATGCGAGACTGACTCATCGATGATTCCCAGGATTATCTCAATTGCCTTTCTTGAACAAGGGATTAATATTTGCCACCCTCCAATCATCTGGTATGACTCCAGTGGACAGTGAGGTTGTAAATATCATTGCCAAAACACAGTAATCCCTTGCCTCCCTTCCCATCACAATTTAAGCTATATCCTTTCTGGCCCAGGGTACTTATCTATCCCCATGATTTTTCAATATGTTCAGCACATTCTCAGACTTAACATCGATCTGTTTGACCAGATCAGCCTGTTTCACGCTGTCCTCACAAAGGACAAGATCCCACTCACTCGGGAATACTGAAGCAAAGTTCTCATTAAGGACCTCCCCTACCCCATCTGACTCCTAGCACAAGTTTGCTTCACTATCAGGGGTATTAATGTGAAATTATGTCTCAGCACTGAATTAGTGTAAAGATATTGCAGTGTATAATCACTCGATTACTTTGAATATTGAACTGTATTTTAACTGAGAAAACACAGTTGAATTGATTTGATTATATTTCACTTCATGCTAACATTTATTGTGTTTCGAAGCACAATAAGAGTTTCATTTTTACATATATATAACTTACTTAAAATTCATCGCACATTTATGTACAGAAAATAGAGTTACCATCTGCTTGTTCCTTGCTTTTTCAATGACAGATCATTTTGAATTCCTGGAAGTTGTACATTGTTGAAAGGAAGAGAAATTGTCTTCAGTGAATATTCACATTGAATGACTGATGCATTTTTAAAATCAAAGTACAATGATCACGCAGTTTTGGCAATTTGCCTTTCAAAGAATTGTCATGCGATTCCTCTTTATTTAAGACTATCATTCAATTATTCTATTGTTATTATAAAATATTGTTTAATTTCCAGTCTATTACACATACGAACTACCTAATTAATTCCCATTCGAATTACAACAGTAAACAGCTGATTAGTTTTCATTTTAGAAACCACATTAAACATAATGTTGCAGTCCTGCCGTCCTGAGTGGGAACATTATGAAAGGAGCTTGTGGAGCTGTGGCAGTGTCTCTATTACTAGACCCGAGGGAAGGTTTCAAATCACACCTTCAACAGAAATATATCAAGAGCTGCTCTGAATGTTGATTAGAGAGTAGCTAAGCACAGACTGAATTGCTTTTCAATCCAATATTATATCTACTTTTATCTATTATGTCAATAATCACAAAATCTGATAGTTATTTGAGTCAGGTTACCAAGAAATATATGTTGGAAAATTCACTTTAGCCACTTTGCTTTTAGAAAAGACTTACATCTGTCCCTGGTTTCTCCAACTGAAAGAAATCTGAAGAGGATTTTCAATTTTATGAAAAAAGGGAGATGTTTCCCATATAAATTAATGCTTCTTCGATTGATGCCTTTTCAGCTTATGTAAGGTTTCATAATAACGCTTTACTTTCGGATAGTGGGGATACGTATCTAATTCTGTCGCTTATAAGTTCCTGGATAATATTTGAAAATGTTGCAGAATTAAAGATTACGATGTCTAAGTAATGAGATTGATCCTTTTTTGTTCCAAAGGGGCAAGTCCAAATAATTAAAACACATTAAACATTATTATCTTGTGCTATAAATTTGAAATAAAGTTGATATTTTCTTCAGTAAACGAACAAATGCTCCCACCTATTCCTTGTCAGTCAGCTAATTGCCTACTTTGTAACTAAATGTTGTGATTCATCTAAATATTACTCTGTCCTTTGAACAAAGTGAATTTGTGATTCTTGTTCAATTTATGAATTGTTAAAAACTTGGTTTTATTTTTCCATTCACCTGTTCATTTTGACGGTAAGATTGAAATGTTTTGAAAATATTAGAGTTTGTTCATTTAAAAATAAGGTTTGTACATCTCTCATATATCTCATTTCTTGTATCATGAATCAAGACTGTTTCCTGGTGGAATTCAAGTAAATTCCAAACATTTGTTCACTGCAAATAAGATCTGTAACACCCAGTTATCAATCTGTTGTTCATGTTTCAGCTGGTTACATTGACATTGATTAGGGACTCATTCAGAGAGATCAACTGGCAATGAAAACTATTTGTAGGAATTGAAAGAAAGATACAGACGTGCAAACATTTTTGGAAGGAATTCCTTTTTCATTCAAATGTGTAGGCTGTTCAAGAATTCTATATTGCCTTCCATTGGTTTTCTTGTCGAGAAATCAAATTTATAATTCATGTGAATTTTGAAATTTGTATCAGATTTAAGAAGAAAAAGAGGAGCAATTAACATGAAATCTTCAGTGAATAGAAAGCACAGTAAGTTAAATTGACAGAGGCAGCTTTTAGTATTATCTCTGAATATTTAATCAAATATTTCTAATGTCAAATGAGCATGGTGCCGGAAAAGCACAGCAGGTCAGGCAGCATTCGAGGAGAAGCAGAATCGACGTTTTGGGCATGACCTCTTCATCAGGAATCTTTTCTGATGGCGGCCTCATACCCGATAGATCGATACTCATGTTCTTTGGATGTGCCTTCCCTTTTCCAATGCTTTACTCACTTTCTCCAAATATGCTTAATGAACACGAACTGAAAATGTCAGCATCGGCAGTTGAACAAGACCAAATTAACACTTTTTTTGCAATATTTATAGGGAAAACCCGTTTGAGATCATGCGACAAATCAGATTGAACAACATCTCTTGCCGTTAGAACCCTTGGCCATTCATTATAAAGAATAACCATGCTTTGAACAACCAGTATGTTGTATAGCGACTAAACTGAAATACCAGACGACAATGACTGCATTTATTGGAGGGAATAATAACCAGATCCTTACTGTGATAATGGTGATTGATCACAGAATCAATAAAATTTTACTGTCATCTTTCCACTGAACAGTAATTAGATGGTCATGAAGCAGTGTTTTGTTTGAACATTGATTTCAGTAACATTGAGATATTTTACAAGATTGACAATTGACTGTTAAAGATGAGTTTTCAATTCAACATTTTAAAAAAAAAGCAATCTTCAGTTTTGTTTAGTGAAACACAATTCTAAGTTTATGGAATCCCTACTGTGTGGAACTGGTCATTTAGCCCAACAAGTCGACACTGATGTTCCAAAGAATAATCCACTCAGCACCGTTCTGCTCTCAGATTACTGGACATTTACTCCTGACTAATGCACATAACCTACACATCCCTGAACTGAATGTGCAGCTTAGCATGGCCAATTTACCTAACCTGCATATCTTTGGATTGTGGAAGAAAACCAGAACATGCAAACTCCATACAAACGTGTCCGAAGATGTTGTCAAACCCAAGTGCATAACACTGTAAGACACGAGTGCTAACCACTGCTCCTCTGTTCTCAATGCCCAGCCCCTTTGCAAGAAGTGATATAAGTGAGAGATGTGCGAAATCAAATTTCAAATGAACACTCTCTGATATTGCCAAAGAGTACCAACTTTACATTCAGTATGAATAGGTGATTGGAAAACAAAATATATTCATGACAAATCAGGAATGAATAATAATTAGAAAATTAATATGATCAAAGGGCACAACAATATTCAGGTGAATTGTATTGTTTATTTAGAAATTCGGGAATGAGCGAACTAATGAAGTGACCTTTGTTTATGTCACTGATGAAGAAATTGACTTGCTTTTCATCTTTATAACATTGCAGAATAGCAATTTATGTGCCTGAAATGTTTGAATTAAGCAATTCCCAATCAAAAAAAAGTAAAATCACATTGACTTCTTCATCTTTAAGACTGCAACAATATCAAATACTTTCCAGGAATTTAGAAACAGCCGGATTAGTTAATTTGGTTGCTTGGGAACTCGAAGAAAATAAAAATCAGATTCTGTGAATTAGTCCTTCAAGGCGATTATTCAACTGAAAACAACATCCCTTATTTGCAAAAATGCTCTACTTCGGAAAAATTCAAAATGCATTGTCATTGTTTAATGAAACAATACAGAAATGTTAATTCTTTTTCATTTACCTTAACAAAACTCAGGCAATTTACATGAAAAATATTTAAATCTTATTATACAGTAAATGTTCGCATCAAAGTGAAATATATTTAAATGAATTCAACTATGTTTCCGCAGGTAAAATAAGAATTAATATTAATAATGATTGAGAAATTGTACTCTACAATAGTTATTCATGTAAAGAGCCGTAATTCCACATTCACAGCACGTACTGGATTGGATAATTATTAGGTATGAGCAACAACTGAATTATAAAATTCGATCAATGAATTTAGAAATAATGAGAAATCCCGTTTTGCTATGTGACTGAGGAATATGTGCAAACAAAGAGGAATTATTGCAATGAAAAATAATTGCAGGTCTGTGAATTTACAGTCTGTGATTACGGAGATCATTCAAATAAACAAACATTAGACATTCATAATTAATGTTGGATGAGAAGTCCTTGGATCCATTGTGGGAAACGTGACCTGAAAATAAAGTTTCAAATTGCAGTGTTGGTACTCAGAAACAATTGGTTAAATTAAAATGTGAATTTCACTTTACTTGTTCAAAACACTTTCTTAAATAATTGCGCAATTTTTATCACGACAATGACTTGATAATGTTGTGAAATGAGCAATTAAAATGATTCAATATTTCAAAAATACTTTGCTGTTATGTTGATTGGATATTTATTAAAATTGGTAAATTCTGGAATAAAAAAATCGTAACTAGCTCTATGAATTGAATAACAAATTAGCCATTCAGTGCTTATAGAAAAATGTTTTCTTTCTTTACTAAAAAAATGAAGGTAACACAAGAAATATGAATTTCTATCAAATGGTTTCATCATAGAGACATGTTATTTAAATTTAGATGATTATATTATGATCAGAGTTCAGACATTTGTGTCAGAATTTGGAAGAAAGTTAATAGATAATGAAAGTGTGCATGAAAGTGAACAAATGATGCAGTTAATGACATTTGGTACATAAAAGAATTATAATAATTGTTAAATATTGTACAGTGATGAATAATGTTGGAATAGAAAAGACAAAAATAATTAACATGTTCAAAACAGTTCTTTTCTTACAATTAAATGAAAACAATAATCATTTTGTAAATCACGTGATTTGGAAAAAAAGAGTCATTTAATTTGTTATATAAACTGAAAACTACTTCCATTTTGCAAAAATGGAGACTTTTCCAAATTCAAAATTTAGGTTTGCTGAATTATACAACAAAAATGGCTGTAATTTGAAATACTTCTTGCACACAAATTTAAAATAAGTAAACTTAAAGATTTTTAGAATGACAAAGTGTTTGTTGTTTGCATGATTGTATTACAGTCAATATCCGTGATAAAGTAGAAGCATTGTTTTAAGCAACATAAACCATCTTTAACTACTGAACTGAAATAGAAGATATCAATTGCACTTGTTGCATGGAATAGTAAACAAATGCTTCCTGTTGTCATTGGTTTCAGGAGCAATAAGGTACTTACTCAGGTTATTCTACTGAACAATAATCAGATGGTGATGGAAGTCTTCGTGTTGCTTTATGTGTATTGTTTAGTGTGAACATTGGGTTCGATGACATTGAGATATTTGCATGAATTAGGAACAGATTCATAATTGGGTGTCAATGATCTGATTTAAAATCAGACTGTTCTTGATTTTTTCGAGGATGGCTGAGTGAAACCGTCTTAAACCATCATGCAATCAATGGGATAAGTGAGAGATATGCAAATTGAACTTTCAAATGAACACACCCTGATATTTTCACACCATTTCAATATCGCATTCAATATAAATAGATGAATGGTAAGCTAAAAACAAATCTCACACAATTCATAAATTGGTCAATAATTAAATATTGATAAATAATAGCAGGTGACATTTGTTTATTTTACTGAGAAGTAATTGATCTTTTCTCATATTTATAGCACTAGAGCATAAAATTCTGTGCTGTTTTAACTAAGATCTACAGAACAAGAGAAAATTTATGACTATCATGACTTTGTATATTTCAGCTCTATGATTGTAACATTTTCAAATATTTTCTGTGGAATATTGATTGAGTGGAATTCGATATATTTTGCTATGAGTGACTAGAAGAAAGTGTAGAGCAGACACTGTGATTATTGGAATGGACGATGATACCTCGAAATAAACTAATGATATAGTGATTGGATATACAGTAAGTGTCAGCATCGAAGTAAATTATAATCAAATCAATTCCAAAATGTTTCCAAGTTTAAAATAAATACAATATTCACAATGATTGAGAGATTGCACATTGCAATGTCCTTGCAGTATTTCTTATACAGAAGCATAAGTCCACATTTGTAGCCCTTACTGGTTTGCACAATTATTCGATGTAAGATATATTAGCAACAAAGGGATTTTAAAAATTATATTCGTGAATTTGAGAATAATGAGATATCCCATCTTGATATTAGACTGAGTAATATGTAGAAATGAAGAGTAATATTGCAGGGAAAAGTAATTGGAGCTCTCCGAATTTCAAAGGCTGAGCTAATTGTTATATTTCACCTGAGCAAAAATCAGACATTTACAAAGAATTCTGCAAGGAATATTATTGGTCGTTTGGTATGTGCATGGGCCTGAACAAATAGGTATTAATTTAGTAGCATTGACAATAAGAAATAATGAATGCATTTTTTATAAAAAACTCAATTTTACAAAGTTTATGTTAAATTGCTGTGCAGTTATTTTAATTGATAATTGCTTTTAGAATCCTGCCAGATAAATTGACTTAATATTTTGAAAGAAATTTGCTTTGATGTTGATTGGATATTCATTAAGATTAACAAACTGAAAATTAAAGCATAAAACTTAGCTGTATGATGTGAAAAAATCATTCAGCAGCAATTGAAAAAAAAAGATTTTGTTTAAAAATGCAGGCAATGCAAGATTTTATCTGCTTCCAATAGTTTTCTTGAAGAATCGTGTTAATTTTGGTGATGTAATATTGACCACAATAAATGTTTCGATATTTATTTCAGAATTAGGGGGAAAAGAATTAGGACATGAAAGTGACGATTATTGTGAACAAAATATAGAGTCAATGACATTTGTTACGGAAATGAATTCTCATAATTGTGTGATTCTTGTTCACTGACATCGAATATGGGAGGAAAAGGAGAATTGTCAACATTTCCAAGCATTTTTTCTTATAATGAAATGAAAATAAATATCATTTTGGAGGATAATTTGTTTGAAAAAAGGAAACAGTCATTTCATTTGACATTTGAGCTGAAGACTCGTTCCCGTTTCCCACAATGTAGTCTTCACAATTATTTAAAACTTAGTGTTGGTTGAACAAAAGAACAAATTGATATAATCGAAATGTTTTTCTGTACACCAAACGTACAATATCGCTCTGTATATCGCTCTGAATGTAATCATTCACACAGTAACTGTTTGTATTGAATTGAAATATCATCACAGCTGTAGAAGTGTCTTCCCCTGACAGGGAATGAGGACTCAGGAGGGAGGCTGAGTTCAGGCATGTGGAAGATGTTTACTCATGCAGCAGCCTAAAATTAGCTAACTTCAAGTCTCAGTCTAAATGCTTTTCGATCATGTTTTTAGTAGGCATTGGTTCCATGTATCAAACCTATGTTGCAAATTTCACCTATTATTCTCAAGAATCTGTCATTAGAGCCTTTGTTTAATATTCTGAGTAACTGTGAAATAATAACTATTTCTGACAAATGAACTCTTCTGTTGTCATGATAGCTGCTTAGTGAGTTAACTGGGCTGCACCCTGCAGCTGCTGTTTGTTCATTTACTGGGACAATTATGCTTTCATTTATGTAGATCAGGATTGGTCATTTGTCTGTATGTCGGCAGGCTCTTATCAAGAAATGTCTAGAATGCTGTCGTCCTGGCGTTGGAGTAGGTCCATTGGTAGTGTGCTTTCTTTTATTTTAAGGCTGGAACAGAATGTTAGCCTAGTTTATCAACCTCTGACACCTTGTATTTTAGTTCTAAGGTAGACTGCCTATTTTTGATTGTCAGGCATTTTATATGAGCCAATATGGACCATTCTATTCCAGGTGGGGGCAGGCCATGCCCAGAACAGCAAATCAACTAAGATTCACGTATTGAAATAAAAATCGCCATTCGCTACCATTGGTTTCTGTACAATGCAATACATTTATGTTACTGAGCCTTAATTTCACACTTAAAACTGAATAGACTGGATTTGGTCAATTCGTAAATATTAGGTGTAAACAAAAATTAATCTCAAAAACATTTCATAGAAAACTTAAAAATGATTAGAAATCTCATATAGCTGCCCATCATATGTAAAAATGAACAGCATTTATGGGAGTGTAAAATAATCAGACGTCTCTTCGTATGTAAGGCCCGATATTATCTGTGAGTGCTGGACGGAGAATCATTAATTAGTTTGTGTTTGTATTAGCCTGGAATAAATATTAATCCTTTTTCATATTGACACTAAGAAATACTGCATTAAATTAAAATGTGAATGTTTATTACAAAACCTAAACTGAATTACTGTATGATTTTTGGAATGACAATGAATTGATGATTAATTTTAGAACGTTGGCAAAGTAAATGATTCAATATTTCTAAATGGATTTCCTCTGATGTTCACTAGATATTTCTTAATATGTCATCTGAGAATGCAAATTCTGGCATGATGATATGGAAAGACATTAGACATTCAGTGAACGTTGTTTAGAAATGGTTTGTCATTTAAAATTTTCAGATCTTAAAGATTTCTATACTTGGTTTTGATATGGGTAATGTAATTTCTGCAGTTTCACACACTCTCTCTCTCACGCAGGAGTCACGCATTCTCACATACACACACACACACTCATACTACACACACACACACACACACACTCTCACACACACACACACATACACTCACACACATACACTCGCACACACACACACTCACACCACACACATTGTTTTGGTATGGGTAAGGTGATTTCTGTATAAAGACTGAGGTTTAATAAGTAAAGGCTAATTATAAGCAACTAGGCCACATGAGAACATGAACCAGAAGTCACCTCTGTTATGTCAGGAACATGGTAACCTTGGGCAAGATACCAAGGAATGCTTTAGCAGATAAATGCTTTAACCAGCAGAATTGTTAAAAACAATATAACATTTAATTAAAGAATTGGCAGAGAAAAGCGTGAAATGTTTTGACCAATGGAATTGTTAAAAACAATATAACATTTAATCAAAGAATTGGCAGAGAAAAGCGTGAAATGTTTTAACCAATGGAATTGTCATTAATGATTTTACATGTAAAAATAATGTGTAAATATCAGTGCTGTAAAATCTTCCGTCGCGATTCTTCCGAAGCTCTTTCTTTTTGGAAGCCGCCCAAACTTGCAAGTTTGAAATAAACATCCGTTGCTCATTTGTGTGTCTCGCAGCATTTCGATTTGCCACGGGAAAAGCGGTAGCCGGAGGAGATGAGGGCTGGTGCTGTCAGCTTGGAGTTCGCCTCCTAGGACGGGACCTTGTGGACAGTCTCCCTTGAAGTCAAGGGTTAAAGGACAGTCCGCGGTCGGCAGAGTGTGGAGGCAGAACTCGGTTGATCTGAACCATAGCCCTAGTGTAGAGTAGTTAGCCGAGTGTCAGGGACTATTCTCCGGAGATTTAGAATACCTAGACAGAATTCACTTATAACAGTTTCTTCTGGTGAAATATAATACATATTAAGAACAAGTTCTGCATTGTATTTAATTCATGCAATTTTTCATATCATCAATATTTCGTCATTTGAGTGAGAATTATCAAGAAAATAAGTCAATAATGAAGATTTATTTTCACAGAAGCATACAGTCAACAGCATTTATCAACGTATTTGTTTCAATATTGTCTCTGAATAAATGGATTAATACATTTAATGGGGATCTGTTGACAACGTAATGAGCCACTAATACATATTTATCATAATGTCTGGATTGGAAATCTATCAGAAAAAAAAATCCGATATTCGGACTTGTTTCATCTGGATACATGTTACACGTAGTATCCTCAGTCATAAGAAATAAGGTATCATCATGGGTCTGGGCAAATGTAGTGTTTAAATTATAATAAGGCGTCTGTTACATATCTTTGGATCTGGTGAGACTGTGATGTTTGCTGTGATTATTCATCCTGAGAACAATAAGCCACCTACAAAGTGTTTTTCACCGAACGGTAATTAGGTGGTCTTGAAGACCATTACGAGTACTTTGATTTAATAATGTTGAGCTAACTTCCATAATCTGGGAAATGTTTCACAACATTTTACCAAAATTCTGGATTCTAAGCATTCAATGGGTTTCGTGCAAACACCCTCCACTTGTCGTCATTTTCAAGCGAGGTGTCTAACGCTCAGGCACTGGCTGCAAGTCATGGTGCCAGGAAGTCTGCTTAAAACTCTCCAAAGCACAACGCTCGGGCTGGTTGTGACTGGATCTCCTGAACCTTTGTGACCCCTTTGATCGTGCTTTCCACAGTGTTCTGGAGCTGATTATTTTGTTTAATGTTTGATTTAGTTTGGTCTTTTTAGCTCCGATTTCTGCAGCTGTAGGAATATTTAGAATGTTCAATTATGGGCGACAGGTCACTTGACCTTAGTGGACAGGTAAATATGGTTCCCTTATTGTTTTAATAACGAATTGAGAATGAATCTTTGCATTTTAACAAATAAAAGTTTCAATTTTTCAGTGGTTTACAATGCCATTGATTAGATACTCACTGAGAGAGATCAACTGACAATTATATGCTATTTGCAGGATTATTAAATTGAACAAGGATACAGACGTGCAGAGATTTTTTTGGAAGGCATTGTTTTTTCATTCAAATATCTCAGATGTTCAAGTGGTCTATGTAGCTGTTCATTGGTTCTCTTGTCCAGATACTAATTTATAATTCATATCACTTTAATTGTGCCAGGAATTTTGAGATTTGTCTTAAAGTTAAGAAGAAAACAATGAGCAATTGATATGAGAACTTGAGTAATAGAAAGCACAGTAAATTTAAATTACAGAGTGTGAGAAACAAAGCTCTCTCACTTCAATAATTTCAGTCCAAGACAACATCTGAAGCAATCAGTATGTTTAGTAGATGCTTGCAAGCTTGGTGCCTGGAATAAGGCACATAGAGTTTAGCAAATACATATCTCATATAGGATTCACTACTCCAAACCCAGTGCCCATTACTATTGTTTCTCTCTTGCCTTACCCGGCCTTTGCATAACAATGTACAAGTTTTACTTTGCCATTTCATCACATCCTGCTGTGGCCCATTGTTCGGTATATCCTCCATCACCTCTATCTAAATCCCCCACTTGTGACATTTCCTCCCTTTCCCCAACCATATTGATCCTTATGACCATTTAATTGGGGTTTGTTTTTGTGTTTTTGCAAAAGTAGGAAACAAATGCTTATAACTCCTGCTTGTAGAAGCATATCTGGCTTAACCTACATCCTCACAGCACCTTATCTCGTTGTCTGCACCAACGACCACTGTTTGCAGGCACGTTTCATTCTTGCATGCACATTTTAGCTAATACATAAACAATTATATATTTCCTTCACATAGTTTTCATTCTTGTTGACTCAGCTCTTGGTTGAAACAATTATACACTAGTGTGAGTTCATTTACCTTGCATAAGTAATTATAAATCCAGAAGTAACACTACTTTACCTATATCCCACAATTTCCCCCTTTTTCTTTAATTACCATTTGTTATCTTCTGTATTTTTCTTTCATGCATTGTCCCCAAAATTCACAAGCATCATTCCGAAGATTTCATCCATCTTGGTCTCACTCATCCCCTCATTATTTAATTGACAAAGTTCCTCTGCCTGATTGCCTTTTCGGGGCATTTATTTTATTAAGGGGATCTCAATCAGTCTTTTGGTAAGTCCTCGTATACAGGGCATGATACAACAGCCAGTAGCTACCAATACCCCGGCTACTACTATCAGGGAAGTAAGGATGGAAACCACCACCCCCTTCCATTTTCCAAATCATGATTCAAGCCATCCCGTGAGAGATGTGTCTAAGCGTGAACTCTCAGCCAGTTCCTCTGCTAAATACGCTCTTCCTGATGAAGGGCTTATGCTCGAAACGTCGAATTCTCTATTCCTGAGATGCTGCCTGGCCTGCTGTGCTTTGACCAGCAACACATTTGCAGCTGTGATCTCCAGCATCTGCAGACCTCATTTTTTACCCTCTGCAAAAGTAGTCAATCCCCTTAACGCCCGAGTAATTGAACCATCAGGTGCAGTGTTGTTAGGAATAACAGTGCAACAGTTTCCTCCTAACATCACACACACACACACACAGACACACACACAGACTTTTTCCGCTAAAATCATATCAAAGGCCATTCTGTTTCGCTATGCCATCCTACTTGTCGCATCAAGCTGTTCTGATATTCCTTTAACCGCATCTCTTGTATAATTTATAAATCGCTGTTGATTATAGAAAATGTAATTTATCCAATCTACATTTTTATGAATTGTTACCCACCAAAGGAGAGCTGACTCATAGCCTGTTGCAACCTGATTACGAACCTTGAACTCATCAGGTACCCTCCTAGGGACTCCTCCAGAATCGAGATAAATCCTGTCATTGAAAGAAGTGTCTAACAGTGATCTCTTACTCCTTCCCTTTTTCCCCACTATCTTTTCCTTCTCAAATGCCAGGGTAAATGGAATTGCAAATTGTACAATTGCACATATCCCTTTCCAATCCAGTGGTAGGGTGGGTTTCAATATTTTGCGTCCACAGTACCACCACAGATCCGCTCGGGAAACATTTAGTGCTGAGTAGTTCCCTCCCTTGTCCGTTTTGGCGACATTCTTAATCTCTGTACATACTTTCAGCTCCCCAAATCTCTAGACCGATTTGTACCTTGTCTATGCACACATCGTGTGATATCCGACTGCGGCTGAAACCATAGGGGGTGGTGGGAGGGGTGTGGATTTTAAACCTTTCGTCTCCAAGGGAGCAAACATCAGATATAGGGAGGTACAATTACTATCATTCCATGCAGACTTATCCTGTTACAGGGCTATCATACATTTCATGCACTTCCTGTCTCGCTTACACCCCAAGCGGAAAGGGAACCACCTGGGCCACTGGTCTACCAGAGTCACGTGCATTGCAATTGCTGTTGTTCAGACTTTTTACAGTACACTTTACCCATTCAAACCAGGCATTTGCATCCCCATATCCAGTTTAGATTTCGATACCCTGTTTCAAGTCCTTGAACTCTGTAATTTTTACTACTTCAGGATCACTGGGAGGGATGAAAGGTTGTACCTTATTATCCAATAGTTCTGCCTGTTTTCCCTGTCCTACGCTAATTTGAAAAAATCATCCCGAGAAATCCTTCCAGTTTGCTTACATTTCTATCCCAAAGGTTTCATCTAATTGTATCTCATAGGTGCCCCCACACGCCGAGAATTGCTTTGTGCCATGTGGTTTTCTTTATCATTAGGTATATTGGGTTATGCTCTTTATCGGGATAATCGAGAGGTGATTGGAAGGTGGCCCGGTGTATTGTGACAAGATCATTATACCAAGTACCACCCCCAAAGGACTTAAGATGTATCTCTGAGCTGCGGTACTCTCACTGATTATCTACATCCCCTCAATTTACTAAGCTACATGCATCAGGCCTATTACTTGCAGATTACCATACTCAGGGACCGTTAATAACACATATGAAAATTATATTTGACAAAATCCCAATTCTAAGAGAGCGAGCACCATAACTCTAAGCATCCCCAGCATTCTGAACATTGTGCTGAAGCACAAAAAAACTTAATACGTAATCCTACAGAAATAATCCCGCGCCCGCGTCGCCACTACATAATCAGTTACTCTCAGTCTCTTCAGCCTGAGTTTCAGCGGGTCTTGCATTGATTCGGCTGTCCAGACTTCTTCCTCAACTGAAGATTTCACTGACCCTTTGATCCGAGTGTAGTGAGTCCAGAATTTCTCTTCTGTCCTTATTGTCGTTTCGGTAATGAAAGCATTCTGATACGGCCCTTCCCAGTCCGGCTGCAATTTAGTCTCTGTCTATGATTTGACCGAGACCCAATCTCCTGTCCGGATGGGATGAACGGTGAATTCAAGGGGCGGAGTCTGTGCCAAAAAAACTCTGTTTCCTGAGGAGAGATATAGAGGCGGACAAGCCCAGTATATACTTTTTTAGAACAAGTCTTTAGTTTCGGGAATTGTCAATTCTCTGTCCATTCCCAGATAAGGTAATCCAAATATGATTTCATAGGGGATAGTCCCAAATCTTTCCTTGGAACTGTTCGTACTCACAAGAGAGCTATAGGTAAACATTTGGTCCAAGGGAGTCTCGTTTCTATTATCAATTGAGAGAGCTGTCGTTTGAGTGTTTGGTTCATTCTCTCAAACCTTCCTGATTATGGTGGGTGTCATGGAGCATGGAACTCCCAGGAAATTCCCAACCCTTTCGTTATCTCCTGTAACAGTTTAGAGGTAGAATGAGTTCCTTGGTCGGAATCTATACGGTTCACTAGCCCATATCGGGGAATTATGTGCTCTAATATTGTTTTAGACACCACACTCGCAGAGGAAGTAGCTGGGGGGTATGCCTCAACCTAACCAGAAAAATGATCTACTATGGCCAGCATATATTTTTGTCTTCCGACTCTGGGTAGTTCAGTATGATCTTCTTGTATACTCTGGAAGAATTTCAATCCCGGGCCTCTTCCTCCCGGAGTCTGTGTTCTCAAGACTTTCTTATTTACCTTTCTGCATATTATACATCCCTCATATATTTGTGTAGCATATATTCTTTTACATCCATATTCCCTAAGAACTAAAAGGTACGTTGCTTGTTCTCCCCAATGGCCGAATTGATGTAGGACAGCCATAATCTCTCGCATCATCATTTTGTTTAACAGTTCTCTTCCATCAGGTAACATCCAATGCCCGTCTGCTGTTTTTTTCAGCCCCAAAATCTTTCAATTCTTTTTCTTCTCTTTCAGTAAATAGAGGAGCTTCAGGGAATCACGGACAGTAGGTATTAGGGAATGAATCAGCACTCCTTGTGGGTCCAGGCCTGCTTCCTTAGCCACTTAATTGGCTAATCTATTCCCCCTATCTTCTGGTTCATTTCCTTTTTGATGACCATTTACATGCGCTACTGCTATTTCTCGGGGTTGTAATAGGGACTCCAAGAACTGTTTAATCAACTCCTCATGTGCTAATTCCTTTCCCCGGCTATTGATCAGTCCTCCTTCCTGCCATATCTTTCCAAAAGTGTGCACAACACCAAATGCATATTTAGAATGACTATATGCTGCTCTTCTTTATTTTCTAACTCCCTAAGGGCTCTTTCCAGTGCATAGAGTTCGCAGTTCTTAGCTGACGACCTATTTGGCAACCTTTCTGCCTCTACCACACTACCTTTCATCCCGTCTACAACTACATACTCATTATTTCTTTTCCCTTCAGTCACTCGGGATGATCCGTCTATAAAACGTCAGGCTCCTGCATGAAGTGGAACATCTCTCAGGTCCATGCAGACTTTAGTTTGGTATTCTACAATATCAAGGCAGTTGTGCTCTGGATTCTGAGGAGATTCTCCTTCCTCTTTCCAAAGAAAGGCAGCTGGATTTAAACAATTGTCCGTGACCAACACTAGATCATCCTTTTCTATTAATATTGCCTCATATTTCAGAACCCGCGAGTCTGTCAACAATTGCCCAGCTTTTTGGTTTAGGATCGTTCTCACTTGGTGTGGGGTGCTTACTATTAGTGCTCCCCCAAATGTAAGCTTCTTGCTTTCGTCCCCCAACAGTGCAGTGGCAGCCACGCCTGCAAACATTCAGGCCTTCCCCGGGATACTGGATCCAATTGCTTCAAAAGATTTGCTACAGGCTGTTTCATTCCTCCCCACCTCTGGATTAATACTCCCAAAGCCGATCTACAGTAGCAAAGAGCTGGAAAGGTTTATCTAGAGAAGGTAACGCTAACATGGGGGCATGGATTAGATCTCTTTTGAATTCTTAAATAGTTCTTTTTCCTCTTCTTCACAACTCAGACACTTTGGTTCCTCCTCTAATAGTTTGAGATATAATTTATTCATCTTTTGAGCGTAAGAATCAATCCACAATCTACAATATTCCGTTAAACCCAAAAAATTACAATATTCCGGTTTATTCCTGGGCAGTGGAATCCCCACTATTCCCTTTAATCGTTCCCGGCTTACCTTTCGCTTTCCCTCACTAACTAAATGTCCCAAGTATTTCACTTCTCGCTCCACATATTGTATTTTGTTTTTAGATACTCGCAGTCTCTGCTGACTCAGGAAATTCAATTTTTTTTAGTGATTTCTACTACTCTTTCTCTTATCTTTCCTGTTACTAAGAGGTCGTCAACATACTGCGACAGGGTAGTTCCCTTGGGGCTGCTACATTTCTTCAATATTTGTTCTAACATCTGTCCAAACAAATTCGGGGATTGTGTAAACCCCTGGGGGAGCATTTCCACCCGTATTGCTGTTCCCGTCCTGTCTTGGGATCTTCCCATTCAAAGGCAAAAAATGTTCCTACTTTCCTCCGCTAAGGGACAAGCCCAAAAGGCATCATTTAAATCTATCACACTAAACCATTTGTGGTCATGAGGGATCTTACTTAATAACGTATAGGGATTTGACACCACTGGGTGTCGGATGTGGACTATTCAATTCAATTTTCTCAAATCCTGCACCAAGCGATAAGTTCCATCGGATTTTTGCACTGGTAGAATTGGGGTATTATAAGGAGACATACATGGCTCCAACAGTCCATCTCTAATCAGTCCCTCAGTTACTAGCTGCAGTCCACGTTTACCTTCAATGGAAATGGGATATTGTCACTCACAGACAACGTCCCCTTTCTTTTTTAAACTTATTTCTAGGGGAGGAATCTGTATTTTACCACGATTCCATTCTCTAGCCCATATAATAGGGTCTATCTCTCTCTCCACATCTTCTGTCAACATTGCCATTTGTACAACTAATTCTTTTTCCTGAATTTAAATATCCAGTCCTAAGAGGATAATTAAATCTCTCCCTAATAAGTTACTTCCTATATCAGGGATATACAACAGTTCCCCTGTGACTGTATCCTTCGGACCTTCTATCATCATAGGTTCAAATGCTGGAACAGTACATCCTTCCCCTTTTAGCCCGGAAACAGTAATTGACTGTGTTGATATTCCTACTTTCTTTGGTTTAAAATTCAGCAATGATCGTGCTACCCCCGTATCTACTCGGAAGATTACCTCTTCCTACAGGGTTCCACCTTCAAGTTTATCAAGAGTTCCTGGTGGGTCGCTGAAGACAGGAACCCCTGACACCCCTATTCTTCATCAAAATTCATAAGCGGAATTGCTCTTTCTTCCCTTTGTAGATCAAGACACTCCCGCTTAAAATGCCCGATCTTTGCGCAATAGTAGCATCCTGCCTGTGGAGACTTCCATCTCTGCCCCTATCGCTCTAACCATCTATGAAATGCTCCCCCTTTTCCTCTCCCTCTCCCTCTCCCCTTTCCTCTCTGTCCTCCATGCTGACACCCACCGCTCTGGTTGCTCACTATTGGTTCCATTCTTTTCTTAACTACCTCATCAATCAAAGATACCACCGTTTTTGCCTTCTGTTTTTGTCTCTCATCCTGTCTCTTTGTAAACACTTTCTGTGCCTCTCCTAACAATTCATGTAATGGTGTTTCACTCCTCCCTTCTATCTTCAGTATCTTTCTCTGTGTCTGGCCATGCCTTGGTCCCAAAATGTACTTTCAAAAGACCCTGTGTCACTGGGTCGTCAGTGACATTCCAGAGTTTTTCCGCACTGAGTCTCTAAATCTTTGCAAGAAAGCTGAGGGAGTCTCATCTTTCTCTTCTCTAACTTCAAAGGCTTTAGTCAAATTCTGCGACTTCGGAACTGCCTTATTCCTTTTAGAATCAGGTCTTTCAATTCCCTCATTTCTTCCCTATGTTCCGGGTTTTTGATTTTCCCACTGGGTGACTCTGAGGGGAAACTCCGTCTCTCCCTGTGCAGTATCCCCATCCCCAATGGGAGGTTCCCTGTCCCATATTTTAATGGCTGCTTCTAGTATAAGTCCCTTTTCTTCCCCAGTAAATAGTATATTCAATATCGACATTAACTCAGTCCACGTATACAGACTGGGCCCCAAGAATTGATCAATTTCTTTAGACAACCCTACTGGACCCTCAACCAGGACCTTCATCTCCCTTTTAAATGTTCTGACCTCCCCACTGGTGAGGGGGCACTTACAAACTCAATCTCTTTGTCCCCTATTGGTACCTCCAGAAGGGGATAAGGCTTTACATTCTTCCCCTTTTTGTGTTTTTGTTTTCCCTCCTTTGGCTTTGATTTAGATACTCCAGAGGCCTCCTCTACATCTATTTTATCTTCCCTTTCTTTTGTTGAGGTTTGAGGGTCGGGAGCATCAACATCCTTCGCCACCGCCCCTTCGTCCTCCTCTTGTGGGTTATCCGTTGCCTGTCCCTGCCTGTCTGTCTGTCTCTCCTCCTCCCCCATTTTAACCTCGTCTGAATTTACGGTTCCAGGTGGGTTGGGGGGAGTGCAAGCAGGCAAAAGGATCCCAGGGACTGGGCGGAGCAGAGGGGGAATCCTTTGTCTTTACTACCATCATTCCAAAACTGCCCTTCCAACAGGACGCATAGCCCGCCACTTCTTGACTAAAAGTTTGTTTTTGATTCGCATGCAAATCTATACACTGACATACCCAATCCTCATACGAGTCATTCTTTGGCCAGAAGACAGCTGGATGAAGGATTGGTTCTTTGGTTCATACTAAACAACAATATTTAATCATTTTCTTTATATCTTTTTCCCTTGTACAAGTGTTACTTGTCCATTCCCTCAACATCCTCCCCAATGGACTTTCAGGAGGAACGTTACCCGGGGCTTTTTCTTCCTTTACTCCGTGACAGTTCGACTTACTCTGCCTACCCCCTATTTCTCGGGGCCCTGATCAGTCCCTCAGCGATTAAATACCTCTTTTCCCAGCCACCAAGTAAGTACTTAAAAGTCAGTTTTCCGACATTGGTCTGTGCACAGAGTTGCCTGGCCTCCTTTTTCCCATGTTTTTTATCGACCTCTTTTCACTGATTCAGATGTCTCTCTTGTGGGATTCGTATCAGTTGCCCAAGGGAGCAGACAAAACCGGGACAAGAAACCGCTCCTCATTTGTGAATGGGAGGCATCTTCCCAGTGTCCAGGGCCAGCCACTCCCCGGCGATGGAAGAATATCCTGGACGATCCCCCAATTGTGAGAAACTTCAATAATTTCAGTGCGAGACAAGATCTGAAGCAATCAGTATGTTTATTATACGCTTGCAAGCGTGGTGCCTGAAATAGACACGCAGATTTTAGCAAGTACATAGGATTCACTAGTCCAAACCCGGTGCCCATTACTATTGTTTCTCTCTTGCCTTATCCGGCCTTGTGCATAAAAATGTACAAGTTTTACTTGGCCTTTTCACCACATCTTGGCTGCGGTCAACTGTTAGGTATATCCTCCTTCACTGCGATCTATTTCCCACACGTGTGACATTTCCTCCCTTTCCACAACTACATTGAACCTTATGACCTTTTAATTGGGGTGTGTTTTCTGTTTTTGCAGAAATGGGAAACAAATGTTTATAACTCCTGCTTGTACAAGCATACGTTGCTTAACCTACATCCTCACAGCACTTTATCTATTGTCTGCACCATCTACCATTGTTTGCAGGCACCTTTCATTCTTCTATGCACATTTTAGCTAATATGAAAACAATTATATATTTCCTTCAAATAGGTTTCATTCTTGTTGACCCAGCTCTTGGTTGAAACAACTGTACACTGGTGTGAGTTCATTTAACTTCCATAAGTAATTATGATTGCAGAAGTAACACTACTTCACCTGTAAACCACAATTGGTAGTATAGTGAACAAAGAAGAACGAAGAATACAGAAAATGTGCAGTCAAGGAACAGGCCCTTTGGATCGCCAAGCCTGAGCTGGTCCAAATCAACTATCTAAATATGTCGCCCAATTTCTAAGCATCCATATCCTTCTGCTCCTCACTTACTCATGCATCTGTCCAGGCGCACCTGAAATGAATCTACCTTACCTGCCTCTACTAACTCTGCTGGCAACGCATTCCAGCACCGACCACCCTCTGTGTAAAATACTTTCCATGTCTATCTCCATTAAAGGTTTCACCTCTCTCATTGAACGTGTGACCTCTCATTATTGAATCCCTCATCTTGGGAAAAAGCTTATCTCTATACACCCTGTCTGTACCCTTCATGATATTGTAGACCTCAATCAGGTCCCCTCAATCTCGTTTTTCCCAATGAAAGCAGAAGTAACCTACTCATCCTCTCTTCAGAGCTTGTATCTTCCATACCAGGCAACATCTGCGTAAACCTTCTTCGCATTCTCTCCTAAACGTCCACATAATATTGGTAAGTTGGCGACCAGAACTGTACAGAGTATTCTAAACACAGCCGAACCAAACTCTTGTACAATTTTAGCAGGACTTGCCTGCTCTTACACTCGATGCCTTATCCGGTGAAGGCAAGCATGCCATATGCCTTCTTGACCACTCTATCCACCTGTACAGTGAACTTCAGGGTACAAAGGACCTCTACTCCCAGATCTCTCTTTTCATCAAGTTTACCCAAGGCTCTTCCGTTTACTGTATACTTGGCTCGAGAATTAGACTTCCCAAAAATCATCACCTCACATTTGCTTGGATGGAACTCCATTTGCCACTTCTCCGCTCAACTCTTCTGTCTATCTATATTCCCCTTCATTCTTTGACAGTCCCCTATGTTTTCTGGCTACTCCACCAATCTTTGTGGCATCTGCGAATGTAGTGGTGAGGTACAGGGCTAGCAACCCTTGGAGATTGGAACATGGCAGGTGTTCATCCCATGCAGCAAGCAACCATGTTTGGATGCTTGTTCCCATTACTGTTTCCTCATGTAGATCTTTAATTCAAACATTTTTTAGGAGTCATGAGTTGGAGTTTTACAGACAATACAATGATTCGATCTGAAGCAATCAGTATGTTTATTATACGCTTGCAAGCGTGGTGCCTGAAATAGACACGCAGATTTTAGCAAGTACATAGGATTCACTAGTCCAAACCCGGTGCCCATTACTATTGTTTCTCTCTTGCCTTATCCGGCCATGTGCATAAAAATGTACAAGTTTTACTTGGCCTTTTCACCACATCTTGGCTGCGGTCAACTGTTAGGTATATCCTCCTTCACTGCGATCTATTTCCCACACGTGTGACATTTCCTCCCTTTCCACAACTACATTGAACCTTATGACCTTTTAATTGGGGTGTGTTTTCTGTTTTTGCAGAAATGGGAAACAAATTGCCACCCAGGTAAATAGTGCTGTGAGGAAGGCATATGGTGTACTGGGCTTTATTGGCAGAGGAATTGAGTTCCGGAGTCCTGAGGTCATGTTGCAGTTGTATAAGACTCTGGTGCGGCCTCATCTGGAGTATTGTGTGCAGTTCTGGTCGCCATACTATAGGAAGGATGTGGAAGCTTTAGAACGAGTGCAGAGGAGGTTTACCAGGATGTTGCCTGGAATGGTAGGAAAATCTTATGAGGAAAGGCTGAGGCACTTGGGGCTGTTCTCATTGGAGAAGAGAAGGTTTAGGGGAGATCTGATAGAAGTGTATAAGATGATTAGGGGTTTAGATAGGGTAGATACTAAGAACCTTTTACCGCTAATGGAGTCAGGTGTTACTAGGGGACATAGCTTTAAATTAAGGGGTGGTAGGTATAGGACAGATGTTAGGGGTAGATTCTTCACACAGCGGGTTGTGAGTTCATGGAATGCCCTGCCCGTATCAGTGGTGAACTCTCCTTCTTTATGGTCATTTAAGCGGGCATTGGATAGGCATTTGGAAGTTATTGGGCTAGTATAGGTTAGGTAGGATTCGGTCGGCGCAACATCGAGGGCCGAAGGGCCTGTACTGCGCTGTATCCTTCTATGTTCTATGTAAATGTTTATAACTCCTGCTTGTACAAGCATACGTTGCTTAACCTACATCCTCACAGCACTTTATCTATTGTCTGCATCATCTACCATTGTTTGCAGGCACCTTTCATTCTTCTATGCACATTTTAGCTAATATGAAAACAATTATATATTTCCTTCAAATAGGTTTCATTCTTGTTGACCCAGCTCTTGGTTGAAACAACTGTACACTGGTGTGAGTTCATTTAACTTCCATAAGTAATTATGATTGCAGAAGTAACACTACTTCACCTGTAAACCACAATTGGTAGTATAGTGAACAAAGAAGAACGAAGAATACAGAAAATGTGCAGTCAAGGAACAGGCCCTTTGGATCGCCAAGCCTGAGCTGGTCCAAATCAACTATCTAAATATGTCGCCCAATTTCTAAGCATCCATATCCTTCTGCTCCTCACTTACTCATGCATCTGTCCAGGCGCACCTGAAATGAATCTACCTTACCTGCCTCTACTAACTCTGCTGGCAACGCATTCCAGCACCGACCACCCTCTGTGTAAAATACTTTCCATGTCTATCTCCATTAAAGGTTTCACCTCTCTCATTGAACGTGTGACCTCTCATTATTGAATCCCTCATCTTGGGAAAAAGCTTATCTCTATACACCCTGTCTGTACCCTTCATGATATTGTAGACCTCAATCAGGTCCCCTCAATCTCGTTTTTCCCAATGAAAGCAGAAGTAACCTACTCATCCTCTCTTCAGAGCTTGTATCTTCCATACCAGGCAACATCTGCGTAAACCTTCTTCGCATTCTCTCCTAAACGTCCACATAATATTGGTAAGTTGGCGACCAGAACTGTACAGATTATTCTAAACACAGCCGAACCAAACTCTTGTACAATTTTAGCAGGACTTGCCTGCTCTTACACTCGATGCCTTATCCGGTGAAGGCAAGCATGCCATATGCCTTCTTGACCACTCTATCCACCTGTACAGTGAACTTCAGGGTACAAAGGACCTCTACTCCCAGATCTCTCTTTTCATCAAGTTTACCCAAGGCTCTTCCGTTTACTGTATACTTGGCTCGAGAATTAGACTTCCCAAAAATCATCACCTCACATTTGCTTGGATGGAACTCCATTTGCCACTTCTCCGCTCAACTCTTCTGTCTATCTATATTCCCCTTCATTCTTTGACAGTCCCCTATGTTTTCTGGCTACTCCACCAATCTTTGTGGCATCTGCGAATGTAGTGGTGAGGTACAGGGCTAGCAACCCTTGGAGATTGGAACATGGCAGGTGTTCATCCCATGCAGCAAGCAACCATGTTTGGATGCTTGTTCCCATTACTGTTTCCTCATGTAGATCTTTAATTCAAACATTTTTTAGGAGTCATGAGTTGGAGTTTTACAGACAATACAATGATTCGTCGTGTAGTTGACTATGATGAATAATGTCAGGGACAGCAGGGATACACCCATCAAGCGGAAAGGAAAAATGGCGAATGGAATTGAATCCAGACCAATGAATTTGGGGAGTTGTAACAAGAGCGATGTGGATTCTGAGTGGTGTACAGGAACAAAGAGATCTTGGAGTGGACATTCACAGATCCCTGAAGATTGTTGGACATGGAGACCAATTGTTCTCGAGGTATTTTGGATATTTTCTATTGTTGACCACAGACTGTGGATGATATTCGATCCTTAGCAACCGCCAGTTTAGGAAACAACTAAAGGAATGAGAACAAGTCTTGTCCATGCAATAATCTACATTTTTAAAAATTGAAAGATGAAAGATAAAGGGCAGAAGTATAAATTTTCGCCCATCAAACTACATCACCACAGAATGAATTTACCACTGATCCCTCTCCAAGTCATGCTGGTTTGTGCCTTGGAGGATGATTTGCAAATGGCGACGTTTCAGTGCATCTTCAAACTTGTCCTTATAGTCGGTACAGTTTTTGAGCTTTGAAGGTTCGGTCAACAAAGTCTGGATGACTTACTCCAGTGAATCTTCTAGGTGGTGCACTCTGCTGCAATTGTGCCTTAGCGGTTAAGGGAATAAATATTCAGGTGTTGAACAACATACAGTTAAGTGACTGCATTGTCGTGGAGGGTGCCCAGTTCCTTCAGTGGCATTGAAGCTGCACGCACCCAGGCAAATAGAGAGAGTTCTGTTAAACATCTAATTTGTGCGTTGCAGACGATGTAGGCTTCACGGAGAGGAGAGTTGAGTTAAAAATCAAACAAAGTCGACCGACGGATTTTTTTTTGTCGTCAACTTCTTTATATAGACGGTTAAGTTCCATTTCTCCTAAATACTAGCTCCCAGGACGATTACACGAGGGAATTCAGTTACAATGAAGGCATTGAATGTCAATCGAATATGATTAGATTCTCATTTGTCAGAGTTATCTTCGCTGTATTTGGCCCTTCTGTGGATCAATCCGATTCCATTCGCTTTCTGATTTCAAGTTCCAATTCCCGTCTGCGCCTGAAATGTCAACCCGTTTCCTCGCCGAAATTTCTTCACCTGTCTTAATAATATGTAAGACGCTGTAAGGGACAGTGCAGACTTACTAACATATTGCTAACTCTGTATACAGTAGAACTTCGTGCAATGATTGGTTAGGCTAGGATTATTCTCCTTGAAATAAAGGAGGAGGAAGGGAACTTTATAATCACATAATAACATTTATAAACGTTCAATATTCGTGGGATCTTGACGGGGTAGAAATGGACAGGTTGCTTCCCCTGTGCTCTGAGGAGAGAACCAGAGGACATAATCTCAGGATTAGATTAATTCAGAAATGAGGAGCATTTTCTTTGCTCAGTGGTCAAAGAATATGTGGCATTTTCCAGTAACCGCTGTTGAGACTGTGTGGTTAGGTATTTTCAAACTGTGCCAAGTAATTAATCAGAAAGATGATGAAACTTTATCGAGCTAAGTGAGCAGAAAGGAATTCAAAATTATCAGATCAACCACGTTAAAAATCACACAGCACCAGGTTATAGTACAACAGGTTTAATTGGAAGCACATTAGCTTTCGGAGCGACGCTCCGTCATCAGGTGATAGTCAGGTGACTATCAGAAGTGAATTAGATATATCTCATTGGACCAATTAACGTTGTATTCAAATTTGCTCTGACCTTATTTCACCTTTAGGAAAATACTGGAGTGAAAAACAGAGGGTTAAAGTGCAAAAGAAAACCCACCAGTTTTGTTGCTCGTTGCTTTGGCAGATTTCACTGAGTATTAAATGGACCAAACATCATGGTGTTTGTTCTCACATCCTTAACGCATGTGATGAAAGCAGGAAGTCGATCTCCAAAGCAATTGGTCACTCACTTCCTATTCATTATGTAATATCTTCCCTTCACAATAGATAAAAATCCACTCAGTTCCATTTACAATGCTTCAGGTGGAATATTATGCCAAATCTTTCAAAATGCAGAGTTTTGGAACCGAATCTTATTCAGCTGCACGCATTCAAGAAATTTCTTTGCATTTAAAGTCAACCAACTTAGACATTGCTTCCCCGCAACTTCCGACCGACTACACCCCACCCCTACACCTTTACCTCGCCACACGCTGTCTCTTTTCTTGTGAAATGTATTCCTTGTATGTCACCAAATGTGCCTTTCCAAATATTTTGAAAAAACTCATTATCTGAGTGACAGCGATTCTGTTCTCATCATTTCTTTTTGTTTCACAGGTTTTATCAAAGCTATTGAGTACCTGACATCTAGATGTTCACTTATTTAAAAGAGGGAATTTTCCACCCATTTACTCTGTCCAAACATCTCATAACCTGAAAAAAACCTATTAACTCTTCCTTGGTTCAGGGATAACTATTCTCAATTTTCCAAGAAGACAACTGAATAAAATCTCATCCTCAGTACACCCCATCAGCATCCTCTCTAATGGTTTTACACCCCAGCAAACACCGTCATTATCAATTCCGATAGAATCACAGAATCCTACAGTGCAGAAACAGCATTTCAGTCAATCGAGACGGTGTCGACTCCCTGAAGAGCATCACAACCAGACCTAGCTTCCCTCCCTATTTCCTAATATTTCACCTGAAAAAGGGGAATCACTCCCCCTTATGATATCAAATAAGCCTGTTGGAGTATAACCTGACGTCCTGTGAATTCTGACCTTATCCCCGCGTTACCCATGACTAATTCACCTAATTTACTTAATTCACTCCCTCGACACGAGAGGGCAATTTAACATTGCCAATCAACCTAACCCTCCCTCTGAACTGCAGTGCGAATTACTGAGGCAATGTTCCATCATACTGAGCAAATGCTGTATCATATTTTAATGGTTTTATACCCTGGTAACAGCCTTATCAAAACAAATGAATCCAAATTCAATGTATCGAAACGTTCCTCTGTCCTTTACAATTTCATTCGTGCTGCGGGAAATGTTTCTGCACTCATATTTGAATGCGTTTATATTGTTTCTTCCTCAGCTTCCTGCTTCTATTAAACACTTCCATCGGAACAAGTCTGTCAAATGGTTTTCATTCCAACACAGTCACAAGGTGCAGTTTGCAGAAGTCACGTGTTTGCGCTTTCACTGACACTCAGCCTTCCTAAGAGCTGCAGTCCTTCCCCACCTTTATTCAGGCAGCACTGTCCTTCCTGTGATATGCCCCATCGAGAATGGAAGGACAGGTATCAATACCCGCACTTGGGAATGGAGCGACAGTTTTAAAACTGTCCCCAGCGGAAAATTGAGCCCTGTGACAGGCGGGGACAATAAACATTATACTACCGAGAATAAGAGTCTCAAAGGACGCCCTTCAAATAAATGTGGCCACACTTGTCAAAAACAACTGCCTAATGAATTGAATCCCATTTCTCAGTGTTTACCCCACAGCCTTATATGTCTTGGCATCAAAAGTTCACATCTGAATACTTATTCAGGTGATAAGGTTTTCTGCCACACTGAAAAATGCAGACAGTTATTCCAAATTCCAACCACCCACTGGCTGATCAAGCTTTTTCGCACATCTTCTCAAACCTTTCTGTCTTTCTCCTTAAATCGCTGGCCCCCGCTGATCGATCCCTCTATCAATGGGAAACTCATTGAGTCAACCCTGTCCATACCCTAACTCAATCATGTCTCCTCTGCATCTCCTTTGCCATGCGACGAACAGTCCACTCTGTCCTGTCTTTCTTCACAACTGACTCTTCAGCCCAAACAATATCCTGCTAAATATCTCCTGCAATTTTCTCAGTGTGATCACATCCATGCCATAATGTGAGTTGCAAAACTGCACACAACACTCTTGCTTGAGCCTTATGAGCATTTGTTTTAAAATTTCTGGATTAGTATGAGGGCGATTCTGGCTAAGCAGAATTTATTACCCATTCCGAATTGCCCAGAGGGCAGTTGCGACTCAACCATATTGCTATGATGTGGTTCTGTGCGTCCAGCTCGGCGAACAGAACCACAACATCGAGTACCCGATCTTCTCCCAAACTTTAAACATATTGCTATGAGTCTGAAGTCACATGCAGCCCAGACCAAGTAAATTCCATCCCGAAATGACATTAATGAAACAGATGCGTGTTTTTTCAACAATTGTCAATGGATCTATAGTAGTCATTAGATTCTTCCTTGCAGATATTTTTGAATCCAAATTTGACACTCATGGTATAGTGGGATTCAAGCCCGAGTACCCAGATTATTACCTCAGTCTCTGGATTATCAATCCTATGAAATTACCACAAGACCAACGCAGAATGCCATAAAAGCTGATCTTTTCCAATAAAATCTCTTTTAACCCAAACTGCCCTGGGTCTTTTCAATGAGCCTGGCGCTCTAATTGTCTCTGGCCCATGTCAGTAAATGCTGCTACATGGGGATTGATTTCACAGCCGCGGTATTCAAATGGATCGACTTGTTCGGAGGTCCCGATGGTGGGATTGGGGCACGTTCACCTAACAACAGTGATCGCAGTACTCACAGAACAGTATGCATGAGAAAGAGAGTGATAAATTGTGCATTGCCGCAGAGAAATGGGTGGAGAGATGGAAAGGAGGTTTCATGATCGTGGAAAGGAGAGAAATCTCCGACAACGGGTGTGTTTGAATCCTGATATATGAAACGCAGAGATGTGAAAGAGCAGAATTTGAAGATAAACCAATTAATTTCTGAGCATGTGTCACAAAAAGGACAACGGAGAGAACACTTAGTGCCGTGATATGGTTTCAAACCGAGGTTGCTGTGGTCCCAATGCAAAATACCGACAACCACGATCACAGCAACAACAGAACAGGATGCTTCCAAGCAGCAATAAGTATACTAGCAGAGGAGATGTTCGGAAGAACAGCAAATGTACAATATCAGTACTTAGCTAACAGTGACAGACATGTGGGAACTGAGAATGAGCTGAATCTTTCAGTTCTATGTCCTCAGATGCTGTGGAACTCCTTGAATGAGAATGTTGAAAACCGAGATTGATAAATTTCGACAAAACATCAAAGACTCTGGGGACAGTACAGGATATTGTTGAAATGTATGCTTCACTAGCATTTTAGCTTAACATCGGCACAGCCGCCCAGATCCAACCGGAAATGGGGATTGGAATGAGTGTGCAGAGTTCCTCTCTGGCTCCAGTGATGCATTAGGTGAGCGTGCTGTCCTTCTATGATGTTATAGAGGCGCAAAAAATTGCTCGGTTGAGTGTGCTCCTCCTCAAGGGAATGGTTGTCCCCGTTTATACTTACATAGCGATTTCCGGTGCATCTTTCTAAGACAGCTGATTGGCACAAGTGGAGCGTGTTGAGCCCTTAGCTTTGCAGTGGTCGTGGCAGTGGCAGCTACATTTGCTTGCATCAGCTCAATATCAGTTTCTTCCACAAAGTCAAGACTTCAACCTGGAGAAGTTGGTGTTGGGCTGATATTTTAAACTAGTCATCCTTGGCAACTGGATAACGGAAAGGTGGATGTTTACGTTCGATGAATAAAACCTGAAATGCAAGCCTGACCTCAGGAACAGAGATCATGACTTTAATTTCCTGTAATCCCATTCATTCATGTCACTTATGCAGGGGATTCTACCATCTTTACACATTCCTGCCTACGAGAGACTCCAGGACCAGACAAAGCATGAGCTGACCCTTAATTCAAGAATAAAAATGAGGTCTGCAGATGCTGGAGATCACAGCTGCAAATGTGTTGCTGGTCAAAGCACAGCAGGCCAGGCAGCATCTCAGGAATAGAGAATTCGACGTTTCGAGCATAAGCCCTTCATCAGATTCCTGATGAAGAGCTTATGCTCGAAACGTCGAATTCTCTATTCCTGAGATGCTGCCTGGCCTGCTGTGCTTTGACCAGCAACACATTTGCAGCTTAATTCAAGAATCCCCATCGTGTGGGGAAGCAGTCTAGTCGGCCCTTCCTATACACACATCCATCCGAAGCGCATCCCAACAGACCCCATGGTATTCCCTATCGCATAAGCCTGCATTTCCCGCTGTTGATCCCTATAACTGGCACATCTTTGGTCAGAGGGATAAATAAAAACACAAACACGCAGAGAAGGTGCAGACTGCCCACAGACAGACACCCGAGGCTGGGATCGCACCCGGGTGTGTGGTGCAGCCAGGCAGCAATGAACGAGGAGCGAAGAATAAATGTTGTCCTGACTCACACCCTGTGGTTGAATGAGAAAGAATGAAAACACATTAACAACATGGAAAACGGGATTTGCATCTATGTGGACACAATTTGAAAGGGTCGTTCACCCTGGGTAGAAAAAAGGACGCCGATACCACAGAGAAAGCAGGGCAATGTGGGAACTGCTGGAAGTGATTTAATTCACCACAGAAATGGAAACTCACTTAATCAGTAACACTGGGGAGAGGCCGTTCACTTGTCCCATGTGTGGGAAGGGATCACTGAGCAAAACCACCTCCGGAGTCTCCAGCAGGATTACATATCCCATCAGGTGTTCGATTATGCTGTCAATGCTGCTGTTAATCCCAACCAGCTGCCTGCTCCATAGCGTCAGTCATAGAGTCATACAGCATGAAGGCATACAGGCCCGTCAGTCCAACCAATCCACGCTGAACATACTGCCAACTTAATCTAGACCCTTCTGCCTCCTCCTGTCCCCATTGAGTGGTTATAATGCCCTTATAGTTTTATTACTGTGTTGTTAATCCAAAAACCCAGGTAATATTTTGGGGACAAAGGTTTCAAGTCCTGACATGACAGATAGTGGAGTTTGAATCCAGCAAGCACCTGGAATTGAAGAGTCTCGTGATGACCTGAATCAGTTGTGTGGAAAATCCCATCTAATTCACTCATGCCAGTTCGGGAAGCAAACTGTCATATTTATCAGCTCTGTCCCACATGAGACTCCAGATGGACAATACCGTGGTTTACTCTTAAATGTCCTCTGGGAAATAACTAATTTACTTTAAAAATCCCACTTTCCCATTCATGTTTGGAATCAATTGTCCATTAAATGTTGCAAACGTACCATCATCCATCACTTCCTCAGCAAGTTAATTGCACACACAAAACATCTTCCCTAAAAAAGCCTCACATGACTTATTTTTTTTTTAAATCTCTCTCTTTTCATCTTAAACATTTGCCCTCTCGCCTTGAAATCTCCATCCTGGGAAAATGCAGCTATCGTTAGCTCGAACCTTCCTCTCAATAATTCATAAACTTCTGTCAGGTCGCTGATCAAACCACTAACCTAGAGTGAAAACAGTCTCAACTGAGAGAAAGTGAGAACGACAGATGAGAGATCAGAGTCGAGAGTGTTGTGCTGGAAAGCACAGCAGGTCAGGCAGCATCTGAGGAGCAGGAGAATCGACATTTCGTGGAAGAGCCTGATGAACGACACTTGCGCGAAAAAAATACTCTCCTGCTCCTCGGAGGCTGCCTTACCTGTTGTGGTTTTCCAGCACCTCGATCTCGAATCTGAAAATCAGCCTATCCAGCCTTTCTTTATAACTCAAACCTTCCACATACAGCAACATGCGTGTATGCCTTTTCTGAACCTGCTCCAGCTGAGTAATATCATTTCTACAACTGGGCGACCAGATCTGGACATAATATTCCAGAAGAGGCCCCATCAATGTCCTGCAAAGCTTCAACATAACGTCCCAACGACTATACACAAAGGACTGAGCAATGAAGGGAAGTATGTTAAATGCCTTTGAACATCTCGTCTGTAGGTGATGCAAACTACAAGGAATTATACACCTGCACTCTGAGCATCCGTGTTCTCCAACACTGCGCAAAGCCCTACTCTTGTTGTTGTACCAAAATGCAATACCTTCCATTTATCCAGATTGAACTCCATGTTACATTTTTTCAGTCCAACGATTAAGATTAAGATATGGATTAAGATCCTTTTGAATCTTAGATAATCCTCCTCACTGTCTACAATTCTGGCGTCGCCTGCAAACATACGAAGCATGGAGTAAGTTCCACTGTTTTCTCATATAGATCAATGATTCATATTTACTTATAGAGGCCATGATTTAGCAGTGTGCAGGTCATACAACAGTTAGTCATGCAATTAACAATGAGGAAGAAAGCCGCAGATTGCAGGGCGATATTAAACAATTGGAAATGGAAATAGTGAAAGCAATTCATTCCAGGGAAGTTGGTGATAATGAAGCAAGTTCAAACTTCAAGCCAGCCGCCTACACTTCAGCTGTCTCAGCAAGATGCATTGTAGATTACTATAAACGGGAAAACATTTTCCCTTCTGCCCCGCCTTTGAGCAGGAACACTCCCACCCTCGTAATTGCTTGCGTCTCTAAACCGTTTTAGAAATACCATGCATTCACCGGTTGTGTCACGAGAGTCCTTGAGTATCCGTGCGACCTCATTCCCATCCGACTTCCGGTTGGATCTTCACGACTGCGCCACTCAGTTCCTCTGATTCTGGGGCTGGGAATTGGGACTATGGGGCAGCAGTGGTTACTGCCTTGTGGGGGGAAACTGGTGAAGGAGCCGATGTTAAACTGCATTACTATTGAAGCATACATTTCAACAAAACATGCGCTATCCCCGGAATCTTTGATGTTTTGGAGAAATCTATTTATCTCAGCCTTCAGCATATTAATGATGGTATCACCACTGCCTCTGGGGGGACCGATGTTAAAGGGTCAGCCCATTCTGAGTTCCCACGTATCTGCCACTGTTCGCTCAGCATTGATATTGTGCATTTGGTGCGCTGCATAACATTTCCTATGAGCCTGTACTTAGTGTTCCCTGTACACGCGCCCGTCTGTGGAGTGCTGTGATCGTATAGTGGTTAGTACTCTGCGTTGTGGCCGCAGCAACCTCGGTTCGAATCCGAGTCACGGCAGTAATTGCTGTATCTGCCACAGTTTTTGTGAAACTCAAAGGAATCAGTTGTTTTAACATGGTAATTTTCTCCAAGGTGATTATCTTTTCCCTTCAAATTCTGCTCACTCACATCTCTGTGTTTCATATGTCAGAATTCAAATCCACCCGTTCTCAGAGTTTTCGCTCCCTCCTTCGATCACTAACTGAACTTTCCGTCCCACACCTCCATTTCATTAATTTAGAGATGCCGGTGTTGGACTATGGTGTAGAATGTTAAAAATCACACAACACCAGGTTAGAGTCTCATAGGTTTAACTGAGCACTAGTTTTCGGAGCGCTGATCTTTCATCATGTGGTTGTGGAGTCATTTCCTATTTCGTTAAGGCACTGCAGAATCTATCACAGACTCTCACATTGATATGGTTAACTCTGTGCTGCTGCGGTCACTGTGGCTGGGTGAGCGTGCCCCAACCCCACCACCGGGACCTGCAGACCAGTTGATCCATTTGGTTACCGCTGTTGTGAGGGAAATCCTCAGGTAGCAGCTTTTACTGATCTGGACTTGCGATTAGTGGGGGTAAAGCTCAGAAAAATGACACAGGACAATATTGAGGAATAGCGACTTCATTGAGAAAGATTAGTTGCACGGGTTTTCTGCAATGGCCGAACGCTATTACCACTGAACTGTTAACTCAGATATCAAACAAATGGACCAGAGACCCGGGTTTGACTCCAACCATGCCAGGTGTTAGAATTGAGATTCAATACTTATCTGGAATTACGAATCTAATAACACCTATAAATACATGGCCAATTGTTGAAAAAACAAAACCATCGGTTCACTGACGTCCTTTGAGGAAGGAACCTGCTATTCTTACCTGATCAGGCCTCGATGTGATTCCACACTCACTGCAATACGGTTGAGTCTCAACTACCTGCTGTGCAATTAGGGATCGCAATCAATACTGCCGAGCCAGCGACGCCCTCACACTGTAACAGAATAGAAAAAAAAGGTTAGTTCGACTCTAGCTAGATTACTGTGTGCAGTTCTGCAATTCACAGTATAGCAATGATGTGATGGCACTGGGAGCGTTGCAGGAGAGATTCACTGGGATATTGTCTGGGCTGAAGAGTTTCAGTTATGAGGAGAGATTGGACAGACTGGGGTTGTTTGTAGCCGAGCAGAGGAGATTGGAGAAGACATGACTGAGATGTACACAATAATGACGGGTATGGATAGGATAGACTGAAAGAAGCGTTTGTTATTGATGGAGGGATCGAACACTGGGACCAAGAGATTTCAGGAAAAGTCAGAAAGTTTTGAGTAGATGTGCGGAAAGGGTCAGAGAGGTGGAAACCCTTCCAACTTGAAAAAAATTGAGATGTTAATTTGCGATGCCAAAACATACAAGACTATGTTCAAGGTTTGTGCGAAGATTTGTAAACTGACACCCGGAAGCGGCAAGGACAGACCACTATAAATACCGGAAGAAACCTCAAAGAAGCGCTTCGCAGGAGGCTCCAGAGTACTGATGATGTCGCCTAGCCAGGGGACGAAACGTTTGCAACAAAAACTTCCAGCTCGGCGAATAGAACCACATACAAGACTATGGGCTAAACGATGGAAAACGTGATTCAGGTCGTTAAACGGTTGTGTTGGACAAGTGCAGCCACAACAGGCTGAAGGGCCTCCTTCGATGTTGTTGTCCTCCACAGTATCGTGCTTAGTGTCCCCGCCTGTCACAGGGCTCAATTCTCCACTGGGGGCATCGTAAATGTTTTAAACCTGTGGCTCTGTTCCCCAGTGAAGGTTATTAATTCCCGGCCTTCCATTCCCGATTGGATATGTCACAGGAAGTACAGAGCTGTCAGCATCAGCGTGGGGAAGGACTGCAGCTTCTGGGGAGAGGGTGTGTCAGTGAAAGTGCTAACACGTAACTTCTGCAAACTGCACATTGTGTTTGTGTTGGAATGTAAACCATTTTATAGAGTTGTTCCTGACTGATGTGTTTATTTAAAACAGGAATCTGTGGAAGAAAACAGAGTAAACCCATTCAGATTTGAGTGCAGAAACATTTCCTGCAGCACTCATGTGGTTGTTCAGCGTAGAGCCGCGTTTGGATGCATTGAATTCGGGTTGATGGGCGCAGCTAGCTTTCATTAGGCTGAGTTACCAGTGTGTAAATGATACAGATCGTGTTCAATGTGATGGTACATTTCCTCAGTGGTTCGCACTGCTTTTACGTCTGTCGGTTTGGTGGATTGGCCATGTTAAATTGCATTGATGTGTCCAGGGAGTGAATTCAGTAAGTGAAGTGAATTAGCCATGGGTAACGCAGTGATAAGGTCAGCAGTCACACGATGCCCGGTTTTATTCCAGCAGGTTTATTTGAAATCACAAGCCAGAGGCCTGTGGGGATAGAGACGGTAACTAGGTCTAGTTGAGATGCTGTTCAGAGTGTCCCTACAGACTCGATTGGCTGAATTGTACTTTCCGCATTGTAAGGAATCTGTTATTCTATCAGAGAGGACACTGCCAGCGTTTACTGGGCTGCTCAGACATTAGAGACGATGCTGGCGGCGTTTACTGGGGATGGGATTTTATTTATTTGTGTGATGGAAAATTTGAAACTGAACCAAGGAAAACCGAATGGAAATTTTGCACAGCAATTGAGGTTTGGATAGAGTAAATGGGTGGTAAATTCACTCTTTCAAGTTCGTAATTTTCTGAACGTCAGGCTTTCAAAACCATCGATGTCGGACAAAGAAATAATGGGAGCTGAATTTCTGTCACTCAGAGAATCCGATTCCAAAATATTTGGAAAGGCACATTTAGAGACATACAAGCAATGAGTTTCACCAGGAGAGAGACAGCCTGTGGCCAGGTAAGAGTGTAAGAGTAGAGTGTGGGGAGTGGAAGGTGCGAGGAAACAATGTCTAATTTGGACGACTTTAGATGTAAAGATAGCTCAGAAACGTATGCAGCTGATTAAGATTCAGCAAAAACTCAGAGTTTTGAAACATTTCCGTTAATATTCCACATGAAGCATTATAAATGGAATGAGCAGATTTTGTATATTGTCAAAGAAAGATATTCCATAATGAATAGCAAGTGACCCGTCTCCTGGAGATCGATTTCCTGCTTTAATCCCATGACTTAAAGATGGGAGGACAATCGCCATGATGTTGGGTTCATTTGATACCCACTGAAATCTGCCAAAGTAACTGAGCATCAAAAATGGCATCTTGTTTTGTAGTTTAACCTCCTGTTTTTCTCATCAGTATTTTATTTAAGCTGAAATAAATTCGAAGCAAAATTGAATAAAATATTAAACGTTCCAATGTTATAAATCCACTTCACTTCCGATCATTGCAATGAACAGAGTGAAGTTGCAGCAAAATTAATAAAATGAAATGAACAAATAGCATTTCAGGGAATTTTACCCAGTTCAGGTGCAGCTATATGAGAAAGAACATCGAGCGAAAACATCACCTTCACTTCTCTCTCCATATATACTTCTTCATGTGAGAGAGAAACTGAAGAAATTATGCGTCAAGACTAATTATGCGTGTGAATGCGACGGGAATTTCATGTTTGCTGGTTCATTCTGAGACAGTTTCGACTCGGAATGAATCAAGGACAGGTATTCCTCCCAAGGACGAGGTCAATTCCTTGGACTTTGCTGGTATTATTATTCTGTTGAAAGCAGAAACATAATGGTGTGCATTCGATTCCGCTCAGGGAATTTCTTATCCCCTAGGTGCACCATATGTAATCTTGATGTGGTCACATGTGAGCCCCTTTTGCAATGGGCTGAAGTGGCCCAGAGGTTAAGCTGTCGGATTGCTCTTCCATTGTGCATGTATGGATGTGAATCCTACTCTGGCTGTTACTTCTATCAAACGCAGCTGTGGATTCCCTTTGTGCCTGTATCTTTAGTATACATTGGATGGAGAATCTTGCTCTGGCCCTTCATTGAACCGAAGATTTGTGGTAAATCGATACCTCATCAAGGTCGAAATAAAGCAATTTTATTCTGTTGTAAGTTAAATTGGGATAATGAAATGGAGTGCAACATTTCTTTCCTCCTTTCATTCCCTCTTGACTTTCTCTAAATTTACATCGTATGAAAGAGAAACAAATAAGGAGAGATCGAGAGCAAAAGATTATCCAGTGGGATTGTGAATGAGTATTTTGGTGTAACACTCCACACAAAGGTCTGATCAATATTTCAAATAATCAATTGGAATTGGAACAGCAGAAGACTTCTCCAATGAAACAAACCTTTCACTCTTTCACAAACTATTCCTGTGTGAATCACACCGCGATCCATCATCCAGCATGATCACCAAGTTGCTAACAACATTAGGTCCACCAATTCTCTTTAGCAATCACAGCCTCTGAACCTACCCATCTGTGGTGTACCCAGTGTCATTTGTTGTCTACAGGCCATGGCACATTTCTTGTTCACGAGCTTATGAGCCGAGTTCCTGACCCATCTGATCAGTTTGAGAAACTTTTTCTATCACTTCATCCCATCCCCTCAGAATTCTAAACTTATCAATAAAATAATGCGGTCGACCAAATGATATAGGATTCGAAGTTGGCGATTCAGTCCATCGATTCTGCTCCACCATTCAACGAACTCATGGCTGATCTGATAATCCTCAACTCCATTCTCTTGCATTACCTCGACAAAGCTTCATCGTCTTTCTGATTAAATATCTGCCTGGCACAGTTTGAAAATACACAACAACTCAGCCTCAACAGCAGTTTCGATAAGGAGTTCCACAGATTCACTGGCCCCTGAGCAAAGAAATTACTCCTAATTTCTGACTTCAATTGGCAATAACTAATTCTGAGTTCATGTCCTATGGTGCTCCTCATACCAGAGGGTAAACCACCTGCCCATATCTACCCTGTCCCGATCCCATGAATATTGAACGTTTATAAATGGTATTATGTGATTATAGAGCTCCCCTCCGCCTCCTCTGTTACAAGGAGAAAAATCCCAGCCTAACCAATCATTCCATGAAGCTCCGTATTCTCCAATGTTGACAACATGTTCGTAAATCCCTGCTGTCCCCTGCAGCGTCCTTACATATTATTAAGGCAGGTGGAGAAATTTCTGTGAGGCAACGGTTGAAATTTCAAGCACGGAAGGGCAGTGGAACTTGAAATCAGACAGCGACTGGAATCAGATTGGTCCACAAAAGGACGAAATACAGTAACGATAAATCTGACAAATGAGAATCTGATCATACCGTATTGACATTCAATGGCTTTACTGTCACCCATTTCCCCTGTGTAATCGTCCACGGAGCTAGTATGTTAAACGGATTGAGACTGGCTATATAAAAAATTTGAGAGCAAACACATGTCCGTTAGTACACAGTTTTTGATTATAAACACAACTCGTTGCTCCGTGAATCCTATATCGTCTGCAAGGCACAAATGGGATGTGGTACAGAACTCTCTCCATTTGCCTCGATGGGTGTAACTTCAATAATACTTAAGGGACTGGACACCATCCACGACACTGCAGTCACTTGATTGTACCCTATTTAATACCTGAATATTTATTCACTTCACCGCTGAGGCACAATTGCAGCAGAGTGCACCAAATACACGATGCACTGGAGTAAGTCATCCGGGCATTTTTGATAGAAACTTCAAAGCTCAACAGCTGTACTGACTATAAGGACAAGGTTGGAAGATGCAACGAAACGCCACCATTTTCAAGTTCCCCTCCAAGGCCCATAGCACCATGACTTTGAAATGAAACAGTGATAAACACATTGAGTGGTGAAGCAGTCTTGTTGGGCAAAGTTTCATACTTCAGCCCCCCATCTTTTATCTTAAATTTAGTAAATGTTGATTTATGCGGTGACCAGACTTGGGCTCAGTCCTTCAGCTATCCCTAAACTGGTGATTGCTAAAGTTCTACTATCATTCACAGTCTCTGGTCAACAATAGATAATATCCAAATATCCTCTCAATAAACTGATTCCCCTCAAGATGAAAGTAGTGCTGGAGAAGCACAGCAGGTCCGGCATCAGCTGAGGAAAAATCAATGATTCAGACAAAAGGCCTTCATCAGGAATGAGACTGGGAGCATATGGGATGGAGAGATAAATGGGAGGGGGTTGGATCTGGGGAGAAGGTAGCTGAGGGTGCAGTAGGTGGATGGAGGAGGGGGCGAAGGGGATATGTCAGAGCAGAGGGTGAAGCGGATAGGTGGGAATGAAGATACACAGGTGGGACAGGTCAGGAGGACGGTGCTGAGCTGGAAGGTTAGACCTGGAGTAAGATGAGGGAGTGGGCTTGAGGAAACTGAGGAAGTCCACATTGATGCCATGGGGTTGAAGGGTCCCGAGGAAGAAGATGAGGCGTTCTTCCTCCAGGCGTCGGGTGGTAAGGGAGTGGTGATGGAGGTAGGCCAGGACCTGCATGTCCTCCGGAGCGTGGGAGGGGGAGTTGAAATCTTTGACCATGGGACAGTGGAGTTGATTCTTGCAGTAGTCTTGGATATTTTCTCTGAAGTGCTCTGTCAGAAGACATCTGGTCTCCCCAATTTAGAGGATACCGCATCTGGAGCAGCAGATACAACAAATGACATGTGTGGAACTGCAGCACAACCTTTGAAGGATGTGGAAAGCTCCATTAGAGCCTTGGACAGAGGTGAGGCGGTAATGTGGTGCAGATTTTGCATTTCCTGCGGTGGCAGAGGAAGGTGCCAGGAGGGAATTGACGCCCATTGGAGGGCGTGGAGTTGATTAGGGAGTCACGGAGGGAAAGTATTTGATGAAAGCGGATAGGCTTGGGGAGGGAAATACATCCCTGGTGGTGGGGTCAATTTAGAGGTGGCAAAAATGTCGGCAGATGATGTGATTTATGCAGAGGTGGGTGGAATGGAAGATGAGGACCTTCCTCTCTCCATGTTCTGCCATTGTTGTGTTTGGAGGTGTGGGGTTCATGGACAGAGATGCGCGACATGGATGAGATGCGTTAGAGGGCATCTTCAACCACTTGGGAAGTGAAGTTCCGGTCTAAAAGAAAGAGCCATCTGTTGTGTTCGGTGGTGCAACTGGTCCTCTGGGAGCAGATGCGGCACAGGCAGAGGAGTTGGGAACACAGGATAGCATTTGTGCAGGAGATGGGGTGGGAGGAGGTGTAATCCAGATAGTCAGTGGGTTTGTAAAAAATATCAGTAACACTGACCTCTAGAGATATTTTTCCCTCCACACCTTTATCCACTTTCCACAAAAACCGTTCCCTCCACGACTACCTAGTCGATCTATGCCCTCCAATGACAAACCCTGCCCTCCCAGCACCTTCCTCTGCCAACGCAGGAATTGCAAAACCTGCGCTCACACCCCCCCCCCCACCTCCGCTCAATGCCCCAAAGAAACCTTCCACATTCATCAAAGTTTCACCTGCGCTTCCACACATGTCATTTATTGCATCCATTGCTACCGATGCAGTTTCCTCTACAGTGGGGCCATTGGACACTTTCTCATAGAGCGCTTCAGAGAACATCTTCTTGACATCGGCAACAATCATCCCTAACGCCCCGTGACTGAACACTTCAACTCCCCCTGTCACTCTCCAGAGGACATGCAGGTCCTGGGCCTCCTCCACCGCCACTCTATCATCACCCGACGCCTGGAGGAAAAACGTCTCATTTTCTACCTCATGACATTTCATCCCCATGGCATCAATGTGGATTTCGCCAGTTTCCCCATTTCCCCTCCTCTCCCCAACCTTGCCCTAGTTCCAAACTTCCAGCTTGGCACCATCCTACTGACCTGACCCACCTGTCTATCTTCCATCCCCCTTATCTACTCCACCATCTTTTCTGATCTAACATTCTTTTCCCCACCTCCATCCACCTATTGCACTCGCAGCTGAATTCTTCCAAGCCCCACCCCTTCCATTTATCTCTCCAACCTCGAGGCTCCTAGCTTTAATTCTGATTAAGGCCTTTTGCCCAAAACGTCAATTTTTTCCTTCAACTCGAATGCTGCCTGACTTGCTGTGGTTCTTCAGCACCGCTCTAATATTGACTGATCGCCAGCATCAACAGTACGCACTTCTGTCCAATTGATTCTCCTGTCCATTGATCTTCTCCGATAATGAATGTCCACTCCCAGATCTCTTTGTCTGTCTACATCACACAGAATACTCACTGTTATTGTTTCTTCTCCCAAATTTTGTTAACACTCATTGACCTGGATTCAATTCTATTCAGCATTTTATCTTTCCACCTGATTGATACATCACTGTAGTCTCTGATATTCTTCATAATAGTCAACTTGTTATATCACCAGCAAACCTCTGAATCATGGCAATTACAACTAAGTCTAAATCATTGGTCTACATCGGAAAACAGCGGAACTCCACTGGAAACACGCATCCAGACATGGTTCATTGCTGGTTTGGATTAACATCTTCAATAACAGCAGAAGAGAACTCCTGCTGTCATTTGTAAACTTGCTGCTGACTCTCTCCGTTGGTCTCCTGAGTGATCACTTCTCACATATGGGAGTGGTGAATGACCTGTGCGCATTGAGACTGAGCAAGTGAGTTTACACCTCAGTGGGTAATTGAATCCCTTCCTGCACTCACCCCATGGCCCTGACTTCTTGGCGCTGCGGGTATCCTTGTGTCTATTAAGTTTGACAATCAGTAGAATTCGAGTCCACACAGGCACTATTCCCATTTTCCCCGTTGTTCATCTATTATTCTACCACGGAATGTTGTTATCATTGGTCTGAAGAACACTTGTTCATTCTTAATTCACCTTTAACTGAGTCAGAGGGCATTCATGGGTGAATCACGTTGTTGTGGTTCTGGATCACATATTGACAGGACTCGTTATGTTTGGCAGATTTCCCTTTCGAAGGGACATGAATGAATGAGTGTTCAGTAAACTAAAGTTACTGTCTCTGTTCCTGAGATTGGGTTTATTTTTCAGATTTTATTCATCGAATTTAAATAACAGCAGCTGCCATGTTCCAGTCACCAAAGATTACTAGCCCAATATATCGCCGCTACACTGACAACTCCCTGCTATATTTCTCCATTCAAAGAATGACATTGTCAATTCAGATTATCCCAGAGAGAATATGACGCATTTCTGTGTTGGAATGGAAGCAATGTACGCTGGATTAGAGTGTTTACTGGAGCAAGAGACTGATGTGGAGAACGATGTGAGCAAAAGCAGTTCTTACTGTCAAAGTAACAAAATACCACTTTGTTAAGGAAAATCTCTGAGAATGCTTTCGATTCATCGACCTCTCACTGAAGGCTCCAGAAGGCACCCTATGAGTGAGTCCTCAGTGGACGTAAATGGAGGATCTCGGAAAATTTCACGGAGTGTGGTCAGTCCGAGCAAAAGTAAGGAAGTCGTTCGTTTCTGCAGTGTTTCGCAATACTACCTTTCCCATGAGCAGTCGAACAGACTAAATGATTGTGCCACAGACTGCGACGGCAAATTCCGCTACAAAAGTAATCCTTTAAAACTGGTGTAGGCAACACAACGTTATTGGGGTACACCGCGTGGAAACAGATACTTCGGTGTATCTCATCCATGCTCACCATATAACCAAAATTAAACAAGTCGCGTTCCCCAGCATTTGGCCTCAATCCCTCTAAACCCTTCCTATTCAGAAACTGATCCGATTACCATTGCCATTTTCTGAGTGTAATCGCCACCTCTACTTCCTCTGGTAGCTCATTCCATACATGCACAACCTTGTGTGTGGGAAATGTGCCTCAGGTCCTTTGTCAATTTCAGACCACTCACCTTAAACCTATGCTCTCGAGTTTTCAACTCACCCTAGCTTGTGTAAAACAAATAAATTCTCAGTTCACAACCCTTCCATAAAATCATGTCGCAGCCGTTACGCTGCCGGGAAAGTTGTCCCAGCCGATTCCACCTCACTCTACAGTCCAAACATTGGCCACATCCTTGTCTGTATTTTGTCACCAATTTCACGTCCCTCTTTTTTTGTTAACTTTTTCACGATGTCAATTACCCTGGACAACAATGAGCTATTGGAAAAGAAAGGTGAAACGGAAAATGTCTTAAACTTTCAGTGCTGGATGCCAAAGAGCCGCAGCACGACCGCCTGTGGCTTGTATCTGTAGTGTAGTAGCCATCACGTTTCCCTCACACGCGAAAGGTCCCCCGTTCGAAACTGGGCAGAAACTGCTTTGTTCTTCAATTGCAACCTTTTACATGGACTTTCTGGCTTGCTTTCCCATCTGCAAACCTGCCTTCGAAATCGCTCGAACAAATCTGCTCTCTTTGTGAAATGTAATGCAATTCCATTAAATTAGTTTGCAAAGCATTGTAAAGGTTTTCTCCAAGCTGGGTCTGATCATATGCCATTCTGTTTCAGAGTGTAGTTACCGCGTTCTGAATCTTCCACAAAAAGCAGTACCGCATTTGCATTCCTTGCGCAGGCGTGCCGGTTCAAAGACAGGGAAGAAGCTGATGCGCTGGTGTCACAGTACACCACGGATTCCTCAACTGGTCTGTCTGACAAATGTACCCAAAAGTCGTCTCTGCAAGGCCTCATTTGGAAGCTGTCTGTCGTTATACAACGTGCGAGAATTGGCAGCAGAGGTGCTGAATCATGGTTTGGATCAGTTCTCACGTTATAGTGGCTCATTCAATCAGCAACAGCAATGAAAGAAATTACACTCTCAGAGGAACCTCTGGACTTGTGATTTCATAGCGTCGCTAGTATTAAGGTGCGTCCCGAGATCTAAGCCGTGTTGGAACTGAAACTGAGGAATTGACAGAGAGGCTACAGAATGACATCGCATCCTTTTGGTTTTCTTTAAATCACTGACGAGCAGGAAAATGTAAACGGGAGGGCGAGTGGGAAAGTGAGGCAGTTGCAGCTCTGGTGAAACTCCTTCTTTGTGAGTCACTCAGCAACAAGAGACGTGAAGGTGACTCATGCGGGAGAGCTCTTCACATCGAGAACAAAAAACACTCAAGTGCCGTTAGCACCTCTTCCGCAGTGGGGGTGGGGTGAGTAGTAATTTCTGTTACTATGTTCAGAAACTGCCTTTTAAATTGACGTGAACAGAAACTGCATTTCTAATAAGCACCATGGAGTTTAGCAAAAATTATTGAGTCGCTTCTTGTCGATTCCCACACAGGTTTCCAACTCAGTTGGTATCCATGTGGCTCATGTCCAGGTGTGAACTTCCGTGCAGCCAATTGCACGGTTAAGGTAAAAGGCAAGGAAAGTGGCATCTCGAACTGGCCCCGAGGTCAGACCATCCTCACAATGTGATCTGTCGTTCTCGGATTGTAATGCTACCTCCGGTTTTAGGGTGGAGAACATTCTTTGGGACTCTTATCCTGCAAAACAGACACAGTGACTGAAACTATAGTGAACGGTATGATGTGGAACACGGCCTGCTCAGCTTTGTGCATTTTCCCTGTAGTCCGTTGTGTTTCGTGTTCCGTGCAAACGTGAACATTGTCCTGTTTCGAGCAATGGGTGAAATCATTCAGCAAAGCAAGAATCTAAATTGAAGTAATGTCAAGCAGCTCATGGTTATTTGAGCAAATCATAACCGAACATATATTCTCACGCAGTCAAAGATACATTTCTGGTTGAAAAGTCTGAGAAGATAGACTCAGCTTACCATTGATTTTTTTGTCTGGATTGATGGGCTTTCATTATCTGCTGCGAAATTGTCATTGTAGCTGGGCACATGCCAGCAGCTGTGCGAGTCGGAGAGGAACCATGGAACCCTTTTCATGTGACTTAGCATGTGTGGTTATGCAGGAGCACAATTCGAAATGCAAGAATATGGGCAGCCGCGTTGTCTACTAGTGTGGATCCAAGTTCCGTTCCTGCTAAGGGGCGTGGTTTCGAATCCCACCACTGCCATTTCAGCTGGTCAACTCCACTGCTGCAGCGTTGTTAAAATGTTGCTTCGATCCCCGCTGCATTGATGTTCCAGGGGAATTAGCTGTGGTGTGGAAACGTGCTGAATATTGTAAAATCTCTCCGCTGTCATGATGGTGTTCGTCTCCCCTGCAGAAAATCACAAAGAGCTCAGCGCTTGGTTTACGTTCCAGGCAAGTTGAGTCTTTACTGGAACCGAATGGAGACTGTTATTTCATCGCTGTTGTGAAACAAAGTCCTGTGGTGAGTCGATTCATCGTTATTTGGCTTTCTGGCGAATGGGAAATTCCTTCCACTGAATATGTTATTGAATTTCTCCCATTTCCGTCCTGGAGACACCGGAAGGGAAAGGTAATCTAATCGAGACTGTGATTGGTGAAATTCACTTTTTTATGTCCCATACTTATTATATTCTTTCTTTCTCTCTTTTCAGCATTGTCTGGGAAGTGATGGTGCACTAAGTCTGCAGTGTGTTTGAAAGAGTAGTTTGGAATTGCCCAGTTGTTAGTTGTGAGATTACTTTATGCCTCATGCCCTCGGACTGTTTCACATTTAGCATTCATGCTTCACTGTGTCTGAACATGCATTAGGTATGCCCGTTTTGTTTGTGTTCCGTGTTTAATGCTTTCTGTTTGCGATTCGCTCAATACATTACGAGTTAACAGGGGTTCTGAGTTAACTTCCAGCAGCAAACATCCTCAACTGAGCATCTGGGAAATTTTCACGAAGTATGGTCAGTCACAGCAAAAGTAAGGAAGTCGTTCGTTTCTGCAGTGTTTCACAATACTACCTTTCCCGTGAGCAGTCGAACAGACTATATGATTGTGCTACAGACTGCGACGGCAAGCTCCGCTAAAAAGTAATCCTTTAAAACACAACGTTATTGGGGTACACCGCGTGGAAACAGATACTTCGGTGTATCTCATCCATGCTCACCACATATCCAAAATTAAACAAGTCGTGTTCCACAGAATTTGGTCTCAATCCCTCTAAACCCATCCTATCCAGAAACTCACCCGATTACCATTGCAATTTTCTGAGTGCAATAGCCTCCTCCACTTCCTCTGGTAGCTCATTCCATACACGCACAACCTTGTGTGTGGGAAATGTGCCTCAGGTCCTTTGTCATTTCAGAGCACTCACCTTAAACCTATGCTCCCGAGTTTCCAACTCACCCTAGCTTGGGTAAAACACGTAAATACTCAATTCAAAACCCTTCCATAAAGTCATGTCGCAGCCGTTATGCTGCCAGGAAAATTGTCCCAGCCTATTCCACCTCACTCGACAGTCCAAACATTGACCACATCCTTGTCTATATTTTGTCACCAATTTCACGTCTGGTTTTTTTTTAACTTTTTCAAGATGTCATTTACCCTGGATAACAACGAGCTATTGGAAAAAGAAAGGTGAAACATAGAATGGCTTCAACTTTCAGTGCTGGATGCCACAGAGCCGCAGCGCGCCCGGCTTGGGCTTGTTTCTGTAGTGTAGTGGTCATCACGTTCGCCTAACACGCGAAAGGTCCCCCGTTCAAAACTGGGCAGAAACTGCTTTGTTCTTCAATTGCAGCCTTTTACACGGACAAGAACGGAGCTTTCTTGCTTGCTCTCCCATCTGCAAACCTGCCTTCGAAATCGCTCGAACAAATCTGCTCTCTTTGTGAAATGTAATGCAATTCCATTAAATTAGTTGGCAAGGCATTGTAAAGGTTTTCTCCAAGCTAGGTCTGATCATATGACATTTTGTTTCAGAGTGCAGTTACCGCGTTCTGAATCTTCCACAAAAAGCAATACCGCATTTGCACAAGGTAAAAGGCAAGGAAAGTGGCATCTCGAACTGGCCCCGAGGTCAGAGCATCCTCACAATGTGATCTGTAATTCTCGGATTGTAATGCTACCTCCGGTTTTAGAGTGGAGAACATTCTTTGGGACGCTTAACCTGCAAAACAGACACAGTGACTGAAACTATGCTGCACAGTATGATGTGGAACATGGCCTGCTCAGCTTTGTGCATTTTCCCTGTAGTCCGGTGTGTTTCATGTTCCGTGTAAATGTGAAAATTGTCCTGTTTCGAGCAACGGGTGAATCATTTAGCAAAGCAAGAATCGAAATTGAAGCAATGTCAAGCAGCTCATGGTTATTTGACCAAATCATAAGCGAACATTTATTCTCACGCACTCACAGATACATTTGTAACTGAAAAGAGTCTGAGAAGATAGACTCAGCTTACTATTGATTTTTGTCTGGATTGATGGGCTTTCATTATCTGCTGCGAAATTGTCATTGTGGCCGGGCACATCCCAGCAGCTGTGCGAATCGGAGAGAGACCATGGAACCCTTTTCATGTGACTTTGCACCTTTTGTTATGCAGGAGACATTTGTTTATGCCAGGAAAATGTGTTCGAGCGGCAGTGCGAGCAGGACAGGGATGGGGGAAGTCTTTCCCTGTGACTTTGCTGCTGTTGTTTTGCAGGCGCAATATTGATAGTGTAAGAAAATGGCAGACTCCGCTGGTTGGCCTTGTGGCCGAGTGGTCGAAGGCGCTGTGTTGTGTTTAAATCGCAAATGAGGGTTGTGTTCGCATTCCACCGTTTGTGTGCTTTGTCTGTTTTACTGCAGCGTGTTAATGTTCAGTGTTTAAATTCCAACACGACCAATTTACTTTGTTTATTGTCAATGTATCTCCGATTTGAGAGAATGCACCCTCTCCAATGTGCCAGTGTCCATGCTGGAGTGATCACATTCGCCTGCTACACGAAAAGCCCGGACCTCAAGCGGTTCCACTGCTGCATCATGTTCCGGCCAAGTTGTGTTATTCACTATTTCCACTGAAACCGAACGGAGATTGGGATTTCATCGCTGGTGTGAAACAAAATCCTGCAGTGACTTTAGTTATCATTATTTGGTGTTCTAGTGAATGGAAAATAATTCCAGTTAATTGCAATGTCATATGGTCTTAAATTTCTCTAATTTCCTTCAATTCTGTCCTGGAAACGTGAGCTGCAAGCACTGTCGCATTGTTGATTGGATGAGCAAACTAATGTAATCGAGACTGTCTTTGGGAATCTTCACTTTTCATGGCTCGTTCATGTTCGGTTCTTTGTTTTCCCTCATTTCAGAGTTTTTTTGGGAGGTGGCGGTGCACTAAGTTTCCAATATATGTTGGGAGCGCAGTTTGGAATTGTTCTGCTGAAGGATCTGGGAACCGTTTATGGCTGATTGCCCCGGACTGCCCCCAGAACAGTATTCATGCTTCAAAATCTCTGGAAATGCATTTTAAACAAACTCCCATTTCCCAGCATCTCGCCCCTATCCCACTAAACCCTTCCTATCCAGAAACTCTTCCGTTTGCCTTTGAAATCTTCTGAGTGTACGAGCCTCCTCCACTTCCTCTGGTCACTGATTCCATCCCGCACAGCCTTCTGTGTGGGAAAGGTGCCTCAAGTCCCTTTTATATTTTACCCGTCTCACCTTACACCTATGCTCTCCAGTTTTCAACTCACCCCACATTGCCGAAGACAAAAAGAATAAGTATTCAGTTTACCAACCTTCCTTAAGGTCATGCCCACGTTCAGACTTGCCCTACATTCCAAACTGTGCACCCCGGACAACATCCTTATCTATATTTTGTGAGCAATTTCACATGATTTTCTTAATTTTTCCATAATGCCAATTACGCTGGAGAATAACTAGCTCCTGGAAACGGAAAGGTGAAGTGTTGAACTATGTAAATTTTAGTGCTGGCCGACTCTGAACACCAGCTGCTCGTGGGGATGCTTCCTGTATTGTAGTGTGGATTGGAGTCACCTCATACACGAAAACTCCCCGCTTCAAAATCCCCGCTTCAAACTCCGGCAATAACAGCCCTTATTCCCGATGGCAGCCTTTCAAACTGACATGTGCAGAGCAGAGTTTTATAACTTGCTGCTCACATCAGCAAACCTGGCTTTGAATTTGCCCGCTCATACATGCTCGAGTGGTGAAAAGGAATACAATCCCGTTTCATTCCTGTGTGAAACATTGTTACGGTTTTCTCCAACCTGGTACTGAATATGCACAGATGTGTACATCATTGATGGCCATTCTGTGTCAGAGTGGGGTTACCGTGGTCTGATCCTCCCACTAAAAACAGTACCACATTTGCTTTCCTTGGGCAGGCGGTCCGGATCAAAGCCAAGGAGCAAAGGTTCCCAACAACAATCCTCAACTCAGGACCTGGGCATTTTTCACGGGGAATGGTCAGTGGGAGTAACGTTATGGAAGTCTTCGGTTCTGCAGTGTTTCTAAACACTAAATTCAAGAGCGATTGGATTTTAGTATTCTGAGGCATAAGTTAAATTGATTGGTAAAATTGGAATTGTTTCTTAATTAGAAAACAAAACTGGCTTGTTCACAGCCAACCGTTAACATCTTTCCAATTTTCTAGTACACGCTGAGACTGCGAGCTGGTCATCACAGGTATTTGTCAGCGCTCAGTTCCGAACAGCATTCACTCTCAGTTAAAGGTGGAGGGCACGTCTTCAACTTCATAACACTGTTCTCATCACAGAATCTTGCAGCTTCTAATCTGGGGGACTGGGGTTGGCTTGTAACTGTTACCGTGTTAATGTAAAGATTTTCACACGGGAAGCGCCGTTCCTGAGGTGGGGGGGGGAGGGAGTTTCTGTAAGCTGTGTCCCACGGCTGCGCAGGGAGCTGCAGTAGCCACTTTCTGTTGACAGCAGGAGTCTGGAGAGAACAATGTTTGTCCCTGTCTTACTCCGTGTGGGGTCAGGGAACACAGAATCATCAATGGTTTGGGCTGCAATTCAACCTTGCCATGGATTTTCCGGTTTAAATGGAGGTAGGGTGGTGTGCCCATCGTCTGATTTAGAACAACCAAGGTGTCAAACTACCAGCCATTATCTTGCAGCCTCCTGCTGCCCATTTGAGCCTCACAGCCTGTCATCAACCAGGCGTGCTGATTTCCCTAAAGCAGGAAGGTTAGCGGGGATCTGAAGGGCGGTGGAACAGATGGAGCTCTCAGTGTTTTCAGAGTCTGTCACCAATTTTCCTGCTTTCATCACCGAGAGCGTCAGAGAGCTTGAGGGGTCTGCAAACACCCAGAGGGCAAGGAACTATCACAAACTGGAAGATACCCAGGCCCTTCATTGTGACTGCCGGATCTACATCTCTATGACTCTGGTACTGGGATAATTCAAGCCCACGGCTTGACAGAATCTGAAAATTAAATACAGAACTTCAGGCTGTTCAATCCAAATGCAATCCATTAAGATACAGTATATATTGAATCTCTTCCATATAACCACTTCATAAAAAACCTCCCTGTCAATCTATTCACAAACTTAATTTTTTTCTTCGTCCATTTCCCCCAGCTAATGTGAACATCTTGTTTTCATCTTCCTTATCCATACCAATTATAAGCCAATAAGCTCTGTCGCATCTCGCTTCAACTCCAGTTCATCCATTGCATCATAAATCACTCCTGAAAATTTCTGGTAAATAAATGAACCTATCCCCTCTCTGAACCCTCCCATCCTTCACAATGTATGATGATCTCTGTTGTGAATATACTGATCACCCTCGACTTCTAGGAGTGATAATGTGAGTTTCTGAAATTATAGAGAGGGTGCAGGAGGAACCCAATAGGACTGGCTCCTTTTGGGAGAGAGAAATAATATTCATGTTCAGAGACAATTTCTTACTTTATTTTGATTATTCATTTCTCTCTGCACTAATAGTGATGGATCTTCAAGGAAGGATAAATGCACAAAAGTATCAAACAAAGGGAATTATTTGTCTGTCTGATTTCTCACCTGGACTGACACTGCCTTTATTAAACTTCTTTGAATATTTGAAGAAGATTCACAGACAGGAAACGCCAAAGAAACATTTAATCAAAATCTGACATGATCAATCGATTCATCACAAACTGGAAATAATTGGCGTTTGAGTGTTGCATCCTCAGTCATAACCAATCACTGCATATACTTTCTCCATCATATCCTCCCTGACGATCTGTAACAAAGTCTTAGGTGATTGTTGGTGTATCCCATACCTGGGAGGAGGTGTGTTCCAGGTAGAGGAAGTTGGGAGCTGACAGGATGAACTGGGTTGGGAAGGAGATCGGGTTTGGGTGATAGATTCTTGGAGTATTTGAACCTAGCTCAGTCAGCCATTACCCTCACGCCATCTGGGCTGACTGGGGGAGTATTGACTTGTTACTGTCTCTGTCTGTCTGTGACAGAGTGTGGGCTGGGGAGGGGGGGGTCACTTGTTCCCTTTTTGCCTTTTCTATCTCTCTCACTCTCGCTCTCTCTTTCTCTTCTCTCTCCTCTCTCGTTTTCTCTCTCACACTCTCATTCTTCTGCACACTCTTCTCCACCTATTCTTCACCTCTCTTCTTCTCCTCCCCTCTTCTCCCTCTCTCTCTTCCCCTCTATCTTCTCTCTCCCATCTCTCTTCTCTCTCCCCTCTCACTTCCCTCACTCTTCCCTCCCCCTTTCAACTCTTTCTCCCACCAGTCTCACTTCATCTCTCTCTCTCTCTCTCTCTCTCTCTCTCTCTCTCTCTGTCTCTCTCTCTCTCTCTCCCCCCTCTCTCTCTCTCTCATTAGGGTCGCACGGTGGCTCAGTGGTTACCACTGCTGCCCCACAGTGCCAGGGACCCTGTTCAAATCCTGCTCCAAGTGACCGTCTGTGTGGAGTGTGCAAATTCTCCCCAGTATCTGCGTGGGTTTCCTCACCCGGTCCAATGGCGTGCAGGTCAGGGTGGACTGGTCATGGGGGAGTTGCCCATCAGGTCAGGTGAACTGTTCAGACGGAGAAAGGTCTGGGTGGGTTACTCTCCTACCCATCTTCCCAGCCCTATCTTTCCCCCAGTCTCCTCCTCCCCTCTCCTCTGCCAACCTGCCCGCACCCGTTTTCACGATTCTCTCCTCTCTTTCCTCCCCCACTTTCACCATCTGCCCATCTGCACTTCTGTCTTTCACCCAATCTCCTCCTCCCCACCTCCAACCATTACGTCCTCCCGAACTCTCCTCACCACTTCCTTCTGCTCCCACACCTCCTGCTGTCTAGTCCCTCTCTCCACGTCACCACCTCCTCCCCCTGACCTCTTCTCTCCCCGCTAACATCCCTGCGCCATCCTCCTCGCCCCCACACCTCACCCACTCTCCTCCTCCTCCTCTCTGACACCCTCCTTTGCCCCTGCTGCTCTTTGCCTCATTCTCCATGCCCCTCTCTCCTCTCCCTCTCTCTCTTCCACCTCTCTTTCCGCACCCTCTCTCCTCCCCTCTCTCTCTCTTACCCCCTCTCCTCCCCTTTCTGTCCTCCCCCTCTCCTCCCACTCCCTCCCCTCCCCTCACTCTCCTACCCCTCTCTCTCCTCCCCTCTTCGTCCTCCCCCTAACCTCCCCTCTCTCCTTCCCCACTCATCCTCTCCCTCTCCTCCCACTCTCTCTCCTCTCCCTCTCTCTCCGCCCCATCTTTCTTATCCCCTCTCTCCTCCCACTCTCTCCTCCCCATATTCTCCCCGTCCCCTCTCTCCTCCCCCCTCTCTCTTCTCCCCTCCCCTCTCTCTTAACCCCGTCCCCTCTCTCCTCATCCCCAGTCCCCTACTCCTCCTTCTCTCCTCTCCCTTCTTCCCTCTCTCCTCTCCCTACTCCTCTCACTCCTCACTACTCTCTCCTCTCACTCCTCACCATTGTCTCCTCTCCCCTCTTTCAGTCCCCTCTCCTCTCTCTCCTCACCACTGTCTCCACTCCCCCTCCCCTCTCTCCTCTCTCCTGTCCTCGCTCTCCTCCCCCTCACCTCTCCCTTCTCCTCTTTCTCCCCTCTCCCGATCACCTCTCCACTCTCCCCTCTCTCCTCATTCCCTCTCTCCTCATCCCCTCTCTTCACACCTTCTCTCCTTCCACCCTTTCCTTCCTTCACCTCCCCTTCTCTCCTCTCCCTCTTCCCTGCCCTCTCGTCCCCCTCTTCTCCACACTCACTTCTTCCCCTCTCCCGTCCCTCTCTTTTTCACCCCTTCTCCTGAACTCCTTCCCTACACCACGTATCCTCTCCTCCCACCTGTCCTCACCTCTACTCTCCCATCTCTCCTGCCCCCTCCTCCCTGGCTCTTCTCCCTGTCTCTGCTCCATTTCCCTGCTCACCTTCCCCCTCCTTTCCCCATTTCCGCCTGTCCTCCCCACTCTCTCCTCCCATTTACCTCCCACCATCCTCCCCTCCTCCTCATCTTCACCTCTTTCCTCCCCAATCCTCCACACATCCTCCACCCCTCATGTCCCTCTCTCCTCCACCTCCCACCCCCTTCTCCACCCCCTCTCTCCTACTCCACCCCAAACACCCCATCACCTCACACCCCAAACTCCCCTACGTCCTCAATTCCTCCCTTCTCTCCTTCCCTTCGCTCCTAACCTCTCTCCTCCCCTCTCTTCCCCATCACTCGTCCCACTTCATATGCTGTCTCCTCCCCGTACTCCACCTTCCACTTGCTCCCCACCTCTACTCCTCTCCTGCATTCCTCTCTTTCTCTCCTACAACGCCCTTCCCATACACCTTCACCGCTCTACTCCCCCTCACGCCCTCCACCCCTCGCTCCGCACCCCCTGTCCTCCTGTTCCCTCTCCTATCCAACTCCTCCTACCCTCTCCTCCCATCTCTCCTCCTACTCTCGGCCACCGTTCCCAGCTCTATCCTAACCCCTCTCTCCTAGAGCCCTCTCTCCGCCCCTTCTTTCCTCTGCCTGCCTCTTTCCCCAATCCACCTATCCCCGCACCTCACCCTCCTCCACCCTCTCTTCTCCCCCTCCCTCCTCGCCTCTCCCTCCCATCCCATCCCCACTCTCCCTCCCCATCTCTCACATTGAAAGATGAGGCATACAAAGTGGTCACAAACAGCAGGAAACTGGAAGATTGGGAAAGCGTTAAAGATCAGAAGAAAGCCACAAAATGAGTGATAAAGAACCGTAAGAAAGAACAGGAAAGAAAAAATGTATCACAGAATTTAAAGACAGATCGCAGAATTTTCTATGATACCTTTAAGTGAAAAAGAGTGGCGAGGATAAATGTTGGTCCTTCAGGGGATGAGAAGGGGCATTTAGTTATGGGATGTGATGAAATGGCTGAGGCACTGTACAAGTATTTTGTATTGGTCTTCACAGTGGAGGGCGCTAATAACAAGCCAGAGATTGACAAAGAGTTGGAGTCGGTGAGGACCTGGAAACAAACATTATTATGGAATGCTCGTGTTGGGCAAGCTCATGGAGCTAAGGATAGACAAGTCTCCTGTCCTGGAGTAATGCATCCCAGCATGCTGAAAGAGACGGGGGGATAGAATTTTCCCAATTTTTCCAGCGGGGGCAGTTCCAGCAGATTGGAATACAGTGGCGCCGTTGTTTAAAAAGGAAGGTAGACAAGAGATGGGGAAGTATAGATCAGTCAGCGTAACATCTTTAGTGGGTAAAATGCTTGAGTCTCTTATCAAGGAAGAAAGAGCAAGGCACTGCTTGATCCCCAAATGAATACTTTCCCACACATGGAACAGCTGAACGACTTCTCCCCCATGTGAAAAGAGTGATGTTAAATAAAGACCATTGAATTTAAGACCTTGACAGATCTTAAAGTTTTTTTTTCCCCGCAGTCAGGGGAAAGCTCTCTTGTCAGTGTAAAGCCACTGGTGTGACATGAAGCAGGATGACAAAATAAATCTGTTCACACACATACAGCAGGTGAACGGTCTCTCCCAGGAATGTCTGTGTCAATGAGTCTCCAATAGGTCTGTGAATTTTCAATCCTTCTCACAATCCAGATATTTCCATGGTGCTCATCTCCTCACATTTCTCCAAGTTGGATGATCTGTCGAATTCTTTCCCATAAACACAACATATTTATGGCTTCTGTGTCTGTGAATGTTTTTAGATTGTAAACTGGAAATTGTTAAATAATTTCTGCAGTCAGTTCACTGGAACACTCACACTCTTATATGCGTGTGTCTGTGTTGGTGCTTGACCACACACAATGTTGTTTGAAACCTTTGCTCACTGACATAAGAGATAATCATGTTCCCTTTATGTCCAAATAAATTTAGTGACTCTGTTGGATCTTTATATCATGTTTGATTTGTCTCACTTTTTGCGAGAGGCGCAAGTGGAGTTCAATGCAGCTAAATGTGAGGTGATGCACTTTGGGAAGGATAACAGGAAGGCAGAATACTGGGTCAATGGAAAGATTCTTGGTAGTGTGGATGTGCAGAGGGATCTTGGAGTCCATGTATATAGATTATTGAAATTTGCCACCCAGGTAGATAGTGCTGTTAAGGTGGCATATGGCGTGTTAGGTTTCATTGGGAGAGGGATTGAGTTCTGGAACCAGAATATCATACTGCAACTATACAAAATGCTGGTGCAGTTACAGTTGGAATATTGTGTACAGTTCTGGTCGCCCCATTACAAAAAGGATGTGGAAGCATTGGAAAAGGTGCAGATGAGATTTATCAGGATGGTGCCTGGTCTGGAGGGAAAGTCTTATGAGAAAGGCTGAGAGACTTGGATTTTTTCTCATTAGAAAGAAGGCGGCTAAGGGGGGATGTGATAGAGACATATAAGATAATCAGAGGATTAGATCGGGTAGACCGTGAAAGTCTTTTTCCTAGGATGATGACGTCAGTTTGTACGAGCGAGAACAAATACAAATTGAGGGGTGATAGATTTAAGACAGATGTCAGAGGCAAATTCTTTACACAGAGAGTGTGGTAAGTGTGTGGAATGCCCTACCAGCTTAGGTGGGCAACTCAGCTCCATTAGGGAGTTTTAAACAATCCTTAGATAAACTCTTGGATGATTTTGGGATACTGTAGGGGGACGAGTTGAGAAAATTCCACAGGTCGGTGCAACATTGAGGGCTGAAGGGCCTGTTCTGCACTTTAATGTTCTATGTTCTATAATCTGAATCTTTTTCCAAGGTAGAAATGACAAATTCTAGAGGCCATAGATTTCAGGGGACGGGGAAAATTTAAAGAAAATTAAAACCAAAAGAACAGAAGATGCGGTTGATCAGAAACAAAAACAAAAGTTTCTGGAATTGCTCAACAAGTCTGGAAGCATCTGTGAAGAGAAATCAGAGTTCACGTTTCTGATAAAGGACCCGAAACATTAACGGATTTTTATTTTCTCAGATGCTGCAAGACCTGCTGAGCATTTCCAACAACATGTAAAAGTTTAAAGGGAGTTATGTCAGGCAAGTTTCTAATGCAAAAGGTGGTAGATGACTAGAATGTACTCTCCTGGGAGGTGGTAAAAGCAGAAACAATCACAATGCTTAAGAGGCATATGGGCAGGCAAATAAGCAGGCAAGGGGTTGCCAGGGATATGGATCATGTCCAGGCAGGTGGAATTAGTTTGGAATGGCATCATGGTCTGCACAGACATAATGGGCTGATTATTCCAGTGCTGTACTGTTCTGTTTTCCAGGGGGTACAATGTGTGGAGCGAGAGATAATGTTTTTTAGAACACACAGTGAGTTGATACATTTTGAGAGAAGCAATGTAGAAAGGAAATATATATTTGGATGGCACAGACACAAAGAGTAGAGGCTGAGGGAAGTGGGGTGCAATGTGTACAATTCTTTAAAGGAGAGAGGACATAATCAAAGTGTTTTGATCAAAACATATGGGATCCTGGGTTTCATGAAACAATTTCATTGACTAGTTAGGTCACAGTCAATCATTGTATCCAATTCAGGTCAACAGATTCCTGCTCAGGAAGGATCTGAGTGATCTTCAGAGTGTGGAGTACAGACTTCCTGGTGTGGTGCAGTGATCAAGAAAATGCAGTCACTGGATTGATTTGAAAAAAAAATGATATTTTCTTTGAAGAAATCAAGTTGAATATATCTTTATAGAATAAAATGGGTAAGATTATAACACATCTAGATATAGCAGACATTAAAGTAAATTGCACTTGATAGGTGATGGCTCAAAATTTAAGATTAGAGATAACGTTTTGAGAAAGTGGGAGATTAGCAAGTGTTCCCGTTGACTATTGGCTGGAAATATGCAGAACATGCTGCCTATTATGGTGGTGCAAGTAGAGATGATCAATGATTAACAAATACGATTATATATCAGATCTGAGGGAAATAAACTTTCAGGGTTTTGGGGACAGTTGGAGAATGAGAATAAGGGATTCTGCTACAGAGAGCCAGCTTGGATTTGATGGGCCCCTTTCTGTGCCATAACACATTTTTTTTGTACTTGCTTAACTTGTTCCAGTTGTTTGTCTTCAGAGGTTAAATGATCATAAAGGTAAATCTGCTCTGTGTTCATGCTCAGACCAACACAGGTTATCCTTCCACAGCAGGAGATAATGTTTACTGCTTTATACTTGGTTCTGGGGGAGTGCCCAGGTCGGGTACCCAGAACTGAAAATCTGCTCGAGGATGTTTTAACCAGGATTGTGAATATCTTGGAACATCTAGTGCCACACCAATACCTGAAATGCTTTCCGACTGACTGACTAAATGAAATATATTCCTTCCACAGCATGTTGCTGACTGGAGTTCTGAGGTCAGTGTTATTACACAAGGATCAGAATTGGAACATCTATTGTCTGTAACATATATCAATGATTAGCATGGAAATGTAAACGATTTAATTAGCAAGTTTCTAGATGGTACAAAAAGATGAAGTTGTGAATCGTGAAGAATGTTGTCAAAGGATACAGCAAGAAAGAGATCAGTTGGAAAACCCATACGGACATAGATGTTAATCCAGACAAGTGTGAGGTGATGTATTTTGGGAGACTCATTGCAAGAGGAATGTATTCACTAAACCGAAGGGCTCTCAGCAGCATTGATGTACACAGGGATCATCAGGTACAAGTTCACAGCTCCCTGAAAGTGGTGAAGGAGGTGGATGGCAGGCTTGCCTTCTTCTGTCAGGGGAGTGAATATAAAACTGTCATTAGGCCACCTTTGGAGTATTGTGTGCTGTTATGACCACCACATAAAAAGGAGGATGTGGAAGCTTTGGACAGCGTGAAAACAGGTTTACCAGCATGTTGCCTGGATTGGGAGAGGTTGGAAAAACTTGGATTATTGTCTTGGGAAAGTCAGTGGCTACGGGTGATCCGAAAGGCTCAGACAGGGTGAATAATCTGAATCTTTTTCCAAGATGAAAATGGCAAATTCTACAGGCCATAGATTTAAGGGGAGTGGAGGCAAGTTTAAAGGAAATGAAAACTGAAACAACTGCAGATGCTGTAAACCAGAAACAAAAACATTTTCAGGAAAAGTTCAGCAGGCCTAACAGCTTCTATGAAGGTAAATTAAAGTTAACATTTCTGAGGAAGGGTGACCAGACCCGAAACACCACTGATTTTTCTTCACTGAGGCTGCATGACCTGCTGAGCATTTCCAACAACATGAGCAAGTTTAAAGGCAGTTGTGTCCGACAAGTTTCTGATGCAGAAGGTGATAAGTGACAAGAATGCACTTTCCTGAGAGATGGGAAAAGCAGAAAAAATCGCGACTTTTAAGAGGCATTTGGGCAGACACATAATCAGCATGTGTTGGCAGGAATATGGATCATGTACAGGCAGATGGAATTAGTTTGGAATGGCATCATGATCCGCACAGACATGATGGGCCGATTATTCCGGTGCTGTCCTGTTCTGTTTTCCAGGGTGTAGAATGTGTGGAGCGAGAGATAATATTTTGAGTGGAATATGTCTCTTCTTTAGAACACACAGTAAGTTGATGCATTTTGAGAGAAGCAATGTCGAAAGGGAATATATATTTGAATGGCACAGATATAGAGAACAGGACAGGAGAAATGGGGGACAATGTGTATCATTTATTAAAGGAGAGAAAACATAAAGTGTTTTGAGTAAAACAAATGGGATGCTGGGCTTCATTAATAGGGGAATGATAATAAACTCACGGAAAAGATGTTGACCCTTGACAAAGCTCTAGTTAGGTCACAGTCAATCATTGCATTCAATTCTGGTCAACAGATTCCTGGTCAGAATAACGAAGTTAAAATACCAAAGAGGGGCCAGTTCCGTGCTTTTTGCTTCTCTTTCAGGACACCGTGGGGTCTCAAGGGTTAAACATTCTTTACCAAAGGCCTTATTTCATCAACTGAAGGCCTGTACTCTTACAATTCAGACAGAACACCTCAAAAGTGGGGACGCTGCCTGTATCTCAAAATAGAACCTCTTGCAGCCACACATGTGGATTGCCCCGTAACCCCAGACAGAGGAATTTGCCCTTTCCAGACAAGACTGAGTGCCCTGGGCACAACCCTGTGAAACTGCTTCCCCTCCCTTGTCTTACCTCCCCTCCATATTAGCATAGGTAAGTGAATCGCCCATTTACTGAAGGAAGAACCCTTCTGCCTTAATCTCTTCCCACCAACAAATAATGATGAGCAAGATGATAATAAGTTTCTGTAATCCATCACATGTTATTACAGGACATCGCTATTCATCAAGCTTTGTAAGGTCATAATTACCTATTTTAAACAATGTATTGACAATCGCCCATGTGACTGATATGCCTTTGTCTAATTCCTCTTAAATATACTGTCTCTGTGGGTAAGGCAGAGATTCATGAAGAACGTCTCTGCAAGTAGACACTCGGCTACTTTAGAGACGCTTTAAAACTCTCGCCGGCTGTCCAATAATAAAGCTACTGCTGTTGTGCAGAGAACTTGCATCGCCTGGGTTCGTGGAATAAATTAGACATCAATAATGAATGACATGAGTGATTTTCAGAGTGTGGAGTACAGACTTACTGGAGTGATTCACTGATGAAGAAAATGCAGTCACTGAATTGATTTGAAGAAATTTGTATTTTCTTTGAAGTAAACAAGTTGAATATATTTTTGATAGAGCTGTATAAGATTATAACACACCTAGATATAGCAGGCAAAAATATCTGTATTCAATAGGTAATTGCACAAGAATTAAGATCAGATGTAAAGTTTTGATACAGTGGGAGATGAGCAAGTGTTTCTGCTGTCTGTATTGGCTGGAAATATGCAGAACATGTGTAACGGTGTGTATAACAGTCTGCCAGCACCTAAATCAAAACACTAGGGCAGCCACACTAGGGACAGACTCTGGAAATGTGGGGAATGCCAGAAGGGAATTCTTTACCCATTCCCACCCAGAAACTGGCCAAACCAGTCAGACTGGGGAGAAGCTGTTCATCTGCATCTGCTCTGTGTGTGTGTGTGTGGGGGGGGGGGGGGGGGCGGGGGAGTGAAAGGGATTCACTCAGGCATTCATTCTGCTGAGACACCAATGAATTTACTCATAAACACAAGTTGAAGGACTTTTTTACTCTTATTCAAACCGAGTAATGAACAATGGTATTGGCAGTTCATAAAGTATTTTGCGTTTAGAGAACTTAGCTTTGGAAATGTTCACAACATTGTGGAACATGTACAGATTCACACTGGGTAGAGACTTTTATTTTCCTTTATTCATTCACAGGATGAGGGTGTTGCTGGCCAGGCAGCATTTACTGCCCATCCCTAATTGCCCAGAGGGCAGGTATGAATCAACTCCATTGCTGTTTATATTGATATTCATCAAAACGAATGTCAGACTAGATTAATTATCATCAAACTCAAATCCATTTGATATTCATATATTTACAATCAGTGTTCAATTCACCAAATGTAGCTGAAGGTAATAATCTTCAAGTGATTCTAACAGAGAAGATACCTGAATACTTGTTCAGCAAATTAAAGCCTATTGTATTTAGATAGTAATAATTTTAAAAAGGTAATTTGAGAATAATGGAAGAAGTTGATTGTTGGGTAACTGATAATCTTGTTTTAATCTGAAATTAATTTAGGATTAGTTAACAAATGATAGGGAATCCCAGCCCCATGGAGTGCGCATCCAGTTCCATGTGGGAAAACCAGGACACTTCTTGTATCAGCAACAACTACAAGAACATGGAGGTGACACTGGAAATGTCAGGAACACGAGTTAATCCATGGTTAAAGTACTGCACTCACTCCTAGTCCCCATGTTGATGTGTTCTCACCAGAGAGGGTACAGAGGATATTGATCAGAATGTTTCCATGACTGGAGAATGTCTGCTCTGAGCAAAGGTTGGATAAGTTGGGGATGTTTTCCGAGAAGGATGAGCTGAGATTTAATTGAAGTGATAAGATGCTGAGGAATCCAGATAGAGTGAATAGGAAGGAGCTATTCATAACAGAGAGGTCAGAAACTGGAGGTTTTAGTTTGAAACTAATTCTCAGAAAGAAGGGGGGTGGATGGTGGGGGGCAGGAACTCACTGATGGGCTGGTCGAGGCAGTAGCCAGCATCACATTAGAATAAAAGGACATGGATGTAACTGAAACACTGGAACATGCAGGGCTATGGACTAAAGTCTACAGAATGGGATCGTTGTGATTTATTTGACATTTCTCCAGAATATTAAACTCAAGTCCAATTTGAGAATTTATGAACATCATCAATCTGAATTCCAAATGTCAGAATAAATTGATCAGCAAGTTACAGCACAGATCGAGGCCACTTGGCCCATCCTGCATGTCTTGGCTGTAATAGAATGACCCAGGCTTTACAGCGTGCTGTACTCACCAATGAGAGCAACAATTACAGACTGCGTACTCTGCCCTCTATGTTGTTATAATCTGTTTTTTCAATGTATTTCTTTGACAGCTGCTCACCTTGTTTCCTGGTTTCTTTCCCAGCCCTAACTCCATTCCTCATGGCCTTGAGGGACTACCATTTCTGCAATTTAATCTCTCCTGCCTTCCCCTATGAGACAGACTGCCTTTTTGTCCTTGTCTCAGCCTCACCTTGCTCACAACCTGTTACATTTCTGATGGTTTCCAGAACTCTGTAATATTCACTCCGCCTCCTGGGTCATTGGCACGAGTTTTGAATTCTCTTCCTCATGAGATAATCAGAAATTTTTCCGGTTGCAGTTTCCCCCAGATTTTATTTTGGACAAAAAAAGAGCATTTGTGTTAGAGTCAAGTATTTTGTGCCTTCATCCACAATCCTGAGCACTTAGACATAATATGTGACCCTCCCACAGATGTGCAGGTTTGCTGGATTGGCCATGCTAACATGGCCTGTAGTGTGGAGGTTAGGTGGGTTGGGTAACCATGGTAAATGTGGGGTTATGGAGGTAGGGTCATTGCAGACTCGATGGACCGAATAGTCTCTTTGTGCGCCTCAGGGATTCTGTGATTCCAACTAGTTGTGATTGTCAACACGTTTTCCTCATGCCAGGTTCATTCAGCTCAGGTCCACACGCTGCCTTTGTGTTTCTGTTGGTTCTCGCTCAATCCTTTCCTTCTGTTTTACAGCAATTTCACACTGTATGTGAGGGTGAGAATGAATTTGTAAATACAAATACTCCAACCGAAACCCGCACAGGTCAGGACCTGTTTCTGCTGCTGATGTCGCTCACAGGGACCAGAAAAATAAAGGTTCAGTCATACATCGTACAAGGACACAGAGGTTACAATCACCAGGAATGGCTACACAGCTTAAAACTCTTTTCTCAAGAAAAAAGGACGCTGGAGAGACAACCTGGTACAAGTAGGAAGCTTTGTGTCTGTATTTCCAGAGATTTGAGGTTGAAATCATTGGGTTTGATGCATGTTTCATTGCCCCAGGTCATCAAAGATGCTATCTAAATGTGCCTCTTTCTTTCTGTCTTTTTGTCCGAGTTAACATGCAGATGGATAGGTCAATCACTGTCTGTGCTTTCCCAAATCCCTGATTGAATCTGTCTCCCCCAACAAACTCAGGTGCCTCACCACACACTGTGTCAGGGAGAAACTCTGCCGTTACAATGAGAACTGTCTTTGCTGTCACCTCTCCTAGTGCTTCCACCTAATCCCCACTTCCTTTCATTAAATCCCAGCTGCCTCTAGTCCATCCACATGGGCATGTTGAAGAGCATGACAGGAAAATGGATTGAACGCGAGAGTTCAATAGCCATGATCAAATAGGAAGGAGGAAATAAAAGGGGTTTTTGGATCCCAAGGGATACAGACTCCAGGATTAGTCCTTGTGGGCATTCCCGCATTATTACGAGACAGCATTCCATAATGAGAGTTAAACCCAGGTGGCAGGAGAGCGAGCCACTGAACATTAACAGGTTTGGTGCAAACACAGGAGGTTTGTTCAGTCAGTAACAGTGTGTTAGACATGGAGGCGAAGTCAACAGTGAGGGGAAATGTTGCCACAAGCTGCAGATGGACAACTTTCACTGGAACAGGAGGAGGCCATTCAGCCCCTCAACCCCGCTCTGCCATTCAATAGATCATGGCTGATTTGTGGCCTAACTTGCAATTTTCAAAACTCTCCAAACTCATCAATAAACTCCTCTGCAACACACAAGATGAATATTGAAAAACTAACCATCTGCAAATGCTGGGAAATCGGAAACAAGACCAGACATTGCTGGAAATTTTCAGGAGTTCTGGCAGCATCTGTGGAGAGTGAACCTTTGGGTCCAGTGACCGGTCAGGTGACCAGCTGCAGCTGACCATTCTGCCTTTTCTGTAACATTCTCTGGAACAGGTTCTGGTGCAGGGGGAATGAGACTGTCAATAATAACTGAGAGAAACAGGAGGATGTGCTCAATCAGAATAACCATTTTGGTCTTGCACTTTTAATTCAACTGCAAACATTATTCATTATCATTTCAGAAATAGGATAATAGGCCAGAAAACAACTCTTCATGTCATTGGGTCTGGGAAACTGTTAATTCTGACCTGGTCCAGCCGACATGTGAATGCAGACACTGAATAATGGGGTTGTCTCTGAACCATCTCCTGGGCAGTCAGAATGGATTGCAAATGCTGGCCCAGCAAGTGATGCTATGATCCCATGAACAAACAAAATAAATCCGATCGCCGTGGTTAGTTGTGAACTCGCTGGTGTTATTGGAAGGTTTGTGGCGTAAAGGGAGAAGAATGGTGAGGTGTTCCTTTGGAGAGCTGATCAGCCAATCAGCCTCCTTTTGTACAGTAACAATTCTGTGAATAATTAATTCTGAGCCCTCTAAGGAAATATCAGAGCAGGGTTTGTAAAGCGGTCAGATTGAATGAGTGTCTTGGTGAACACAAGTGAGACACAGGTACAGAGAGGCTTTGGGATGGATTAAATAAAATTTTATACATTTGCACAGTCATCGACATTACAGCAGTTAAAAATGGGAGTGATCAAGAGAGTTGAATTAGAGTAGCAAATAAATCTTCAACATTTATGCAGCTAAAGGGGATGCTGGGTAAAGATGCTGTAGTTAGTGCTTATTTTATTCCAGACACACCAGCCTAGGAGCACATCCTTCCTGTACCTGTCCTATCGAGCTCTTGAAGATTTTTGTTCATTTGAAGTGTTTCATGTTTAGATACTCCAAAGAAGACAGCTTCAAGCTCCTCAATCTCTCTGCCAGGGCAATGCTGTTATTAGAATTCAATTCACTGCGGCATGTTACTGACTGCTTCATGGACTGGAACTGGCAATTGAGACTGAAAGGTTACTGTATAAAATATCTTCAATGATATTGCCAGGCGTGAGTGGTTTTAGGAAAATGACCTTGACTTACGGGCATTGAGTGTCAGAGCACTTCCTGTTGTGGGGCATCCTGTTTAGATTCAATCTATTGATAACTATTAGAACTGACGAGCACTGGCTCTGTCAAAGTGGCCAGAGCATTATGGATGTCATAAAAGCAGGTAACAAACTTCCCATGGGTTAAAAATCGTAAATGATAGAGTAGGTACGAGGTCTGATGACACTGTTGGAGTACTGATGTTGTTGTTAATCACATTAACTTGGCAGGAGTTGACTGAATTCATGTGGTCACTTTCTGAATCTCAGGATGTCTCTCTGGGCAATAAGTCTCCACAAACATCAATGAGCAGGGGCAATTTGTTTTGATTTAAATTGCTCTATAGCACTGCTGCTCCACAGCACTAGGTACAAGGTTGGAGTCCAGCCTGGGTCAACAGCCTGTGTGGAGTTTGCACATTCTCCCCAGGATAGTGTGGGTCCATTCCAGGTGCTCTGGTTTCCTCCCACAGTCCAAAGATTTGTGGGTTAGGTGGATCAGTCTTGCTAAATTGTCCACAGTGTCCAGGATTGTGCACACTCGGTGGATCAGCCATGGGAAATGCAGTGTTTAGGGGTGGAGTGCTCCAGATGGGATGCTCTTTGGATGGTTGGTGGGGTTGGATGGGACAATGCTCTCCTTCTGCACTGTAGGGATTCTATTCTATGACTGGAGGATAAAGGCGACACAGCAGGGTGTCCTTGGAGAAGGAGCATGTAGTGTGTATCAATTCTCCCGATGCCTTTAGATAGAGGTGGGCACCGCAGTGGATACAGTGCTTTATCTCCATTGCTCCCTCCACATCCCCAACTCTACTTTGATTTGGTCGCTTCCCACTTTGTCATTTGTAATGGTTTGCTTTGCCTGTAAGGGGCGTTGTTTATAAATATTCAATTGGTTACACGGGTGGTTTACTGCTGGTGATTATATGTGAGACAAAACTCAAATGGTGTAATGATGATGTTGATGGTGGGAAGGTTGCTCAGCTGTGTGTGATAATACTTCTGGGTAGGAGAAATGGGGAATAAAGAACGCTTCACAGCTCACAGAACCAGAACTGAAAAGCAATTAAATCAAACCAAAGTTTCAGACAGGGAGGGAATATTTCCCTGGAGCTTGAGTAACTGGAAAGTGATGGTGTCCGGGAGTAGATAGGATTTGTTTCACAGGGCATTTAAATTTAAAAAAACTTATATTCAGATAGTTTCATTTCTTTTAGTTTTATTTATTGTGGAATAAATAGCTACAATATTTTAAAACCAAATTCACAAACCTTGTGCTAAAGACAAATGTTAAATAAAATCCATCAAACCGTCCCTCACTGAAACCGGATGTGGAAGTGCATTCGCCTGGAGAATCCCTGCCCAGTCCTTCCTACCCGGGCTCCATGATTATATACATACATGGGAGATAGTAGCAGGAGGCCATTGGACCTTTCAATCCTGCTCCACCATTCACTGGGAAACAGCTGACCATCCAGCTCAGTCTCCTGTTCCTGCTGTGCACCAATCCTCTTTCATGACTTTATCTCTAAGAATTATATCTAAGTCCTCCTTTGGCTTCACTGCCTTTTGTTCCAGTGACGTTGCGGTGTTACGGTGTGGGTGTAGACAGGGGTAATGTGATGGTGCTGCCTCCTGGAGGATGTACTCAGCATCCCTCATCATCCTGCAGTAACATCAACAGCGTTTCAGCAACTAGAGATAGAAACCATTTCCAGGATATGGGCATCACTGGCTCAGCCAGCATTTATTCCCCATCTCTAGTTACCCTTGAGAAGAAGGTATTGAGCTGCTGTCTTGAACCATTCACAGTCCATTTGGCGCAGAGAGACCGACAATGCTGTCAGGGAGAGTGTTGCTGGATTTTGGCCAAGTTATTCTCCATCTTTGGTTGTTCACATGCTGGTTAAAAATCACGATCTCACATGAGTTTGAGAGTTCAGTCTGCAAATCTTCACCATCTAGCACCCTGTATAAAGGAATATGTACAGATTAGAAATTCAGAACAGACAATTCTAGTTTCTCTGGAATAACTTTGTTCCCCTTTCTTCCACAAAAGCTGTAACCTTCCAGCGCACTTACTCTCTCCCACCGGTCTGCGTCTGCTGTCCCTAATTACCCGTCCCCATTCTCCTGGAGTTACTGGTAAACAGATCCTTGCCACCACTTCCTGTCCTGTTTAGACTCTGCACCCTTTCTGGGTTTACTCCATTTCCCTTCAGTTACTGCAAGTCAATAATGTTATAGGAGAATAAATCAAAAGGAAATAGAAAGGGTGGTAGCAGATCCTGGACAGAAGAGGAACTTTCAGTCTGGGAGAATGGGTCAGATCCTTCTTTGTTTCCCATTGGTCGATTCCCAGCATTATGACAAGTTGGGGATGGAACTTGGGCCCATGTGGGTGTGGTGACACTTTGACCCCCCCAACCCATCAATACTACAAGCTGATTGGTCCCTCCTCCAGCCAATCACAATGTCAAATGCTTTCTGCTAATTACCCCAAAGCACATGCTCCAAAATCCGCCCATATTCTGTACATGTGCAGTTCTGGGCTTCCCCTCACACGCGTGGTCCCTGCCTCAGGGATTGTGGGAGTTGTAGTCCCCATGAAGCCACTGGAGACATGTTTCTGGATAGTGAATGAAAGGTGTGGGCTGGAGGGTGTTGTGTATAGGATCCACATTCAGACACGGGCTGTTACTGGATTTTACTGAGACATCTCATTCCACAACCTGATTTCTGACGTAAGGAACATAGATTCAGCCAATTGTGGGATGGGGAGGTTAATAAGGGGTAGCAGATTTTAAGCAGATGTAGCTTAGTGGTTAGCACTGTTGCCACACAACGTCAGGGACCCGGGTTTTGTTTCAGCCTCAGGCGACTGTGTGGAGTTTACACGTTCTGACCATGTCTGCGTGGGTTTCCTAGGGTGCTCGAGCTTCCTCCCACAGTCCAAAGATGTGTAGGTTAGGTGGATTGCCTATGGTAAATTGCCCACGGTGTCCATGTTGGTGCCGGTTAGGTCATTAGCCATGGGAAATGCAGGGTTACACGGACAGGGTAGGTCTGAATGGGATGCTCATCATAGGTTGCTGTGGACTGGATGGATGAATAACATGTTTCTGCACTATAGGGACTCTATTCTATTCTCATGAAGAAGAATGTACTTGTCTCAATGTGTTGCAAATCTGTGGCTTTCCCTATTCAAAATGTGGTAGATGCCAGGGCAAAGAGCAAATTTAATGAAGAGATACAGGTATTGAATTTGCAATGACATGCAGGGTGAGAGAGAGCAGGTGTGAAAACCCAGCTGAGACCGTGGTGAGCTCAATCATCACCGTATTAAATGGTGGGGCTGGTTCGAAGGGCTGCATTGCCCCTCCTGTGCCCAGTGCTCATCTTCTTGCGGTAATAACTGGAAAGCTGAATCCAAAACTCACCACTTTCAACAAAGGAGATTTTGGAAAATGCAGGATAGTCAGGTGGATTAGCGTACCAAACTTAGATAGTGAGGAAGCATGTAGGAGATAATGATTTTGCAATTTTAAAACTGGGGAGACAGTGATTTATGGTTTTAGACTGTGTAGGACATTCACTCCGTCCAGAATACTCTGTTGTGAATATCTATCCTGTACTTTATTACAAAGTGAAGGTCTTTGACAATGAAACGCAAAGCACCCAGGTAACATCACCTCATCTCGTAATCTGATAAAAGACTTCTGATAAATCTGGTTGAACTTAGAACACAGTTGGAAAGCTGGAAGATTAGATTCAATTCAAGATCCAGTGCTTAAACAAAGGAGACTACAATAGGATGAGGCAGGAGTTGGCTAATGTAAACTGGAAGCAAAGACTACCGTGGGAAAGTTGATGGACAGTGGGGGAATTTTTCGAAGTGCTCAGCAAAAGTATATATCAGGGAAAAGGAAGGACTGTAGGAAAAGGAGCAATCTGCCATGAGTGGCTCAGGAAATAAGGGAGTCTATTAAATTGAAATAGAAGGCATACAAATTGGCAAGAACCAAGAAGAAACTAGGAGATTAGAAAAAAATTTAAAGATCAACAGAAAGCTAGATGGGACTGGGGAGAAAAGTGATGAGTAGCTTTCCCCAGGGCCGGAATAGCAGTTTACACTGCGAGAGGCGAACCTATTGTGTGGGGAATGTATGACCTCTGTAAATGTTGAAACACTTCACTGTTACCATAGAGATAATCCTGATCAAGTTAAAAATCACAGCACACTCCAAAAGCTGTACTTCCAAATAAACCTGTTGGAGTATAAGCTGGTGATGTGTGTTTTTTTACTTTACCCACCCCGCTCCAACACCAGTTCTTCCACATCAGTATCCTGACAGACAGCCCCACTGAAACTGAAGTGCCTGTCAGATACCTGACTGAGCCACAAAGTGCTGAGCTGAACTAGACTTTTTAACTGCCATTGCCATGGAGATCATACTGAGAGACAGCGTCAATTCAAAACCACAAACCACAAAGGTATAAGAATGGGAGCCATACATCGGACAGTCGGTGAGTTACCTGATGCTGCCTGGAGCTGTTTTGCATGTACACTATCCAGGAAACTGCCATGTCTCATCAATAAAGACTTAAAGAAGACCTCTCAGAGTTCTGTGCCCAGTTATTCCTATCCAGCAGGGTTCAGGAATATGAGTACACAGCAGTTAGTCTTCACAGTGCAGGATATGAAGAGCATGCCAGTAATTGATGAGGAGACTGAGGAAGGTGAGGACCTAGAAATAACCATTATTACGAAAGCGTTAGAGCTGGGCGAGCTAATGGAGCTAAAGGTAGACAAGTCTCATTGCCCTGACGGAATACATCTCACGATACCAAAAGAGTTAGTGGGAGAAATAGCAGATGCACTTAGAGTCATCGCATCCTGCAGCAGAGACAGGCCCTTTGGCCCAAACTGGCCCATGCCGACCAGAATGTCCATCCACGCTAACCCCATTTCCCTGCACTTGGCCCATCTGCTTCTGACCCTTTCCTATCCATGTACTTGTCCAAATGTCTTTTACCTGTTGTGAGTGTATCCACCTCAACCACTTCCACTGGCAGCTCATTCCATATACATACCACACTCTGTGCAAAACAATTAACCCTCAGCTTCCCTTTTATTCTTTCCCCTCTAACCTTCAACTGATGCCCTCCAGTCCTTGATTCCCTGGGAAAAAGACTGAATGCATTCACCTTATCCATGCCCATCATGGTCTTATACACTTCTAGAACAGTATCCACTTAGTTTCCTCTGCTCTAAACAAAAAAAATCCTCGCTTGTCCAACCTCGCCCTATAACTCAGACCCCTGAGCCCTGACAACATCCTTTAAAATTGTTCTACACTTTTAACAGTTTAATAACTGAAACCTACACTGCATTCATCATATTTCCAGTGTTGCCGCACGGCGCTGGAACCGACGTGACAACGCCAATGGATTACAATCCACGATCGAGAATGAACTACTTTACAACAATCCCGTTTTCTTAGTATTTCCCATGGTGCAGGTATCCTTGTGTCTTTCTGGTTGTATGGTTAATTAAAGACTTGTCCTTCTACAAAGCAAAGCTGTGGCTTAATTGTTCCTGAGAGATGTGCCATGATTTTTCAGACTTTCAAAAACAAACAAACAAACTCTTTCTCCACATTCACCACGCTAACATGGACTTGGCTGTACCTCAGTATTTTTTCCAGTCACACTGAGATTTGGAATATTCGCCCACGGACAGAATACACATCTTTCCTTCTACATGAAAAGGGCAATGAATATTCAGATCGGCACGGATCAAGTAGCCATCAGATCTGAACATGATGTTAATTTAAAATTCTCATCCATAAATCCATCTTTCAGTACCCTACAACTGAGAAAACAAGTCACCACTGTTAATACAGGTTGGAATTTATAAGACAATTATAGTATTAAATTGTAGTTTCATGTTTCCCAAAGTTTTATCTTTCAGTCTAACAATTTCTTTCTTCTGTGAACTGAAATCCAAACCAATCTCCTCACTCCTTTCCTCCACACCCAGTTCTCACACTCTCTCTCCTCTCTTTGAATTCGGTTTCCTAGCTCTTGTCTGCGGACAAAGAACCAAACCAATGAGTCTAACTCTGAATCCACCAGGGTGGAGGGGGTGCGGGGGCGTTGTTGGTGAATCCTATGATGACAACCATCCTCATTCACTGCTTCCTGCACACTCTGGCCAAAACCCATCTTCCTAAAATGAACCAAATTAGACCTCTAATTGCAGGCCCATCCTTGTCACTGTCCATAAAAACCCTGAATCTTCACAAAAGAGTTCTGATAACTTTCTGCAAAATGCTGCACCACTGATAGTCTGATCACATGTCAGGGTACCAGGAAAGGGCCCATTCCCCTGGGTCCTGTTCCCAGAGGGAGGAAGCTGCCAGTGATAGATTAATCCCTCACAACCACAGCCTCCCTCCCTGGCACTGACCTATGCTGTGCATACTCCCACAATTGCCCAGCACTGTGCCCATACACTGGTCTCCCCTCCTACAGCACGTGCTCCCGATCATTCAGGAGTCCGGGTGATTGACAGCAGCTGCTGCCCAATAGGGTGTTGGGGGCGGGGCTGGATGACTGGGACAATGGGATTGTAAATAATGAATGAATGTGGAGGACACTGGGGGATGGGCAGGTCAGTGAGGGACAGGATCAGTGCAGCAGCAGGAAGGGATCCTGGACAAACTGAGCAATGGGAGAGGCTGACAGGAGAGAAACTACAGGAAGGTTCTGTTGAGGCTCAGGCAGGGACAGCTGGGAGACAGTATGGCCTGGTGGCTTGGGCACGTTTTCCAATCAGCCTCTTCAAAGATGCTGGTCCTCAACTCTGAACCCGATCCTCCTGGTCCAGAGGTAAGGACACTGCCACCATTTCCTGGTGGGCAAGGGATACGTGGACTGCCTTTCAAAAGGTTTCAAAAACCTGTGTTGGCGATATTAACAAGACTCAATACACAGTCACTGACAAAATGCTGGTGTACTTGATTAACCTATATAACTGGGCAACGCAGACCCCAACTACAGAGTTAAATACTGGATATTAATAACAGCTGTGTGCATGGGAAATCATGTCTCATGAATCTGACTCAGTTTTTTTGAAGAAGTAAGAAAGAGGATTGATAAGGTCAGAGCATGGACATGATCTACATGGACTTTAGTAAGGCGTTTGACAAGGTTCCTCATGGGAGACTGGTCAGCAAGGTTAGATCGCATGGAGTACAGAACTGGCTCGAACGTAGAAGGCAGAGGGTGCTTTTCAGGCTGGAAGCCTGTGACCAGTGGAGTGTCACAAGGATCGGTGCTCGATCCACTACTTTTCGCCATTTACATTCATGATTTGGATGTGAACATAAGAGGTATTGTAAATAAGTTTGCGGATGACACCAAAATGGGAGGTGTGGTAGACAGGGAAAAAGATTACCTCAGAGTACAAGAGGATCTGGATCAGATGGGTGATGGACTGAGGAGTTCAGTTTAGAAAAATGCGAGCTGCTGCATTTTGGAAAAGCAAACTTTCGCAGGACTTACCGTTTATAGTAAGTTCCAGCGGAGTGCTGCTAAGCAAAGAGACCTTGGAGTGTAGGTTCATCGTTCCTTGAACGTAGAGAAGCAAGTAAATAGAATAGTGAAGGCGGCAGTTGGTCTGCTTGTCTTTATTGGTCAGAGCATTGAGTGTAGGGGTTGGGAGGTCATATTGCGGCTGTTCAGGAAATTGATTCGGCAACTTTTGTAATATTCCATGCAATTCTGGTCTCCTTCCTATCAGATGGATGCTCTCAAACTTGAAAGGGATCAGAAAAGAAGTCCAGGATGTTGCCAGGGTTGGATAGGCTTTTTTCCCTGGAGCGTCAGAGGCTGGGGTCCAGTGCTGCAGGGAAATAGCCTCCGCCTATTCAGCCTCTCCCTATAGTTCAAATGTTCCACCCTAGTAAAACTTTTCTGAACTCGTGCAAATTTCCCAACATTTTTCCTGTAACAGGGAGACTGGAATTGAAAGCAGTCTGGGGTGAGGTGGAGACAAGCAACATTTTAGAGATTGGAATTCCTGGTGTTTGTGATTGTGTAGATGTCTGATCAGAAGGTCACCTTGGGGTTACAGACATGACAGCAATATTGTGAAGAGTGTGGTTCTGTCTTAGACAGTTCCCAGGGAGAGGGAGGGGCTCAGCAGTAAGGGAAAGGAATTTGTAATAGCAACTGAAGGCAATGAGTTTAACCATTGCAATGTTTCATTGGAGGAAACTGCAGCCAATCGAGTAGTGGGAGTGTGATGAGCAGTTTGATAACTGAGTAATGGAGAGGGGTGATGGGGAGGGAGAGTTGGGCATTGTCAGTGTACATGTGAAACCTCACACGGTGCTTTTGGACGATGTCACCTCCTGGCAGTATGTAGGTGAGAAACAGGAGGGACCATGGAGAGATCCTTGAGGGACACCAAATACAAGGAATTCAGAAAGGGAAAGGGAGAGTGGGGATGGAGGAGGTGTTTGCAACAATGGTGGGGTCAAATATTAGTTTGTAGCAGAATGGGAGAAAAGGACATAACCAGAAAAGACAGACAGATAGAACAAGGAACAATATGTGTGATTTGGGGAGGGGGGAGTGATGATGAGGAGGCGCAGCCCAACTCCAAAAACACTATTTCTACATTAGTGACGTCACCCAACTCCACCCGAGTCTCAGCCCATTTACTGAAATACTCGTTCATTCCTGTGTTATCACCTGACTTTGTTATAAAACACTCTTGGCCAGCCTTCCACATTCAACGTACATGCAATCTCAAGAGTATCTAAAACCCTATTGTCCAAGTGCTCACTTGTACCAAAACTTATTGATCCATCAACAAGCACCTAACCTACACATCCCTGAACATTATAGGAAATTTAGCTTGGCCAATTCAACTAACCTGCAGATCTTTGTACTGCAGGAGATAGGGGTTAAAGAGTAAATACTAGGCAGGTACAGAACCCAGAGAGAAACCGGACATTTGGAAAGATAAAGGAGTGGATTACCATCTGGCTGGGAGAGTGCATGGCTGTTCATCTGGCAGCATCTCAGTGGAGCTGGCGGAAATGGTGACAGATGATCTCCACTCTGCTGCAAAAGCAGACCCCGAGCTTCCAGCTGCCTGCCACTTGAACACACGAGCCTGTTTCCTGGCCAAAATCTCTGTCTCATGCTTACTGCCGTGTTCCAGTGAAGCCAGAATATACCAAATGACCCCTTATTTCCACGACTGCAATTTCCCCTCCCATGTGGTCAATACCATCCAATGTATCACGTCCACTTCCCGCACCTCTGCCTTTCAAACCCACACCTCAAAATGCAACAAGGATAGAACACCTCCCCCCCAAGTCCTTACCTTCCACCCAGATACAACACATCATCCTCTGCCGTTTCCACCAGCTACAATCAGACCGCACCACCAGATTCTTATGGGGTTTGACAGAATAAATACTGACGTGTCTGAGGGTAAATACTGAGAGGAGAGTCTGAAACCAGATTCTGAGCCAGTCACAGAATCAAGCGTTCTGTTCTAGATTCGTCAATTTTAAGGCAACACAGACTTGGGTAAGGGGTTTCAGTAGCAATGGAGCTGGCGTGAAGAGGAAAAAAAGCAACGTTTAAGAGATTGGAATTCCTGGTGGTTGGGATTGTGTAGATGTCTGATCAGGTCAGCTTCGTGTCAGATATAACAGCAGTATTGTGAAGAGTGTAGTTCTGCTGCATATTTCCCAGTGAGAGGGAGAGGCTCAGCAGTTAGGGAAAGGAATTTGTCAGGCAAATGTTTCATTGGAGGAAATTGCAGCTAATCGAGCAGTGAAAGTGTGATAAGCAGTTTGATAACTGAGTAACAGTGGAGCAATGGAGAGGGATGATGGGGAGGGAAAGCTGGGCATCGTTGGTGTACATGTGAAACCCAACATGGTGCTTTTGTCACCTCCTGGCAGTATGTAGGTGAGATATAGGAAGGGCCAAGGATAGATCCATGAGGGAGACCAAATGCAAGGAATTTAGAAAGGAAAGGGAGAGTGGAGATGGAGCAGGATTTTTCAACAACTGTGAGGTCAAATACGAGAGAATACGAGAGAAGGACATAACCAGAAAAGACAGAACAAGGAACAATATCTGTGAATCAGTGAGGGAGACTGATGAGGAGGAGGAGAACAGAGAGTTGGAAAGTCTATGGTTTAGTGAGATTAGGGGAAAGGGTCAAGATGAGTTCTGAAAAGGCTTGACATGAGATTGGAGAAAGATGCAAGTTTAGGACAAAAACCGGGAACACCACGTGAGGCAGTTTGGCTCCTTCGGCTAGTGGGAGGGAGGGAAGCAGCAGATCGGATTATCTCAGTCTTAGTGACAGAGAAACTCCATGTGCTCCTTGCTCTTGTTGTTGGAGAGAAGGATGGAGGAGACAGGATGATGGACAGTGTTTCACAAAGAAACAAAACCTGGGTAAGTGATATATAAAGTGAGTGAACAAACCTAATGTATTTAACTTTTATCCAAAATATTAAAACAAACGACTGAAGTCTAGTTCGAATCCCATCTTGGCAGTTGGGGGAATCTGAATTCAAGAAAAAAATAACTGAATTAGGAATCTCCTGATCTCCATGGAACCATTGTCAATGGCGAAAAAAATCCTGCCAAGCTGACAGTGGCCCAGCCAGCTACTCATTGTATTAATCACTGCAAAGTCTCAACAAAGAAATGAAAGTGGATGGACCACTCGGTTTCTGACAAGGCACCATTTAATACAACCACAGAATCAGCCCTCTCGATGGTGCAACGTCCTCCAGATTAACATCTGGAGTTTGGTGCCAAAATGTGCAGAGCTGTCTCACAGACCAATCAAGGAACAGCCTAACATACTCATACTCATGAAATCAACCCTTACAGACAATGACCAGACACCACCATCACCATCCCAAGATATTGAGATTGTGGTGATGGAAAAGCACAACAGGTCAGGCAGCAGCTGAGGAGCAGGAGAATCGATGTTTCGAGCCTAAGTCCTTCATCAGCCTGACCTGCTGTGCTTTTCCAGCACCACACTCTAGACTCTGATCTCCAGCATCTGCAGTCTTCACTTTCTCCTGAAATGTCTGAACATGTCCGATCCCACCGGCAGGATAGACCAGGCAGATATGGTGGCACAGACAGGGAGGATTTGCCCTCGGTGTACTCAGCATTGACTCCGGACATCAGGAAGTCTCATGGCTCCTTCTGATTACCAGGTGCCGTCCTCCCTTGGCTGATGAATCACTTCTCTTTCATATTGAACAACATTTGGAGGAAGCACTGGGGAAGTAAAATGGTGTCAAACGTAGTCTGGGTACAGGATTTCAATGTCCACAATCGAGGCTAGCTCTGCAACAGAATTACTGACTGAGCTGGTCAGGTCCTAAAGGACATAGCTGTTCAACTGAGTCTGCAGCAGGTGGCAAGGGAACCAACAAGAGGGAAAAAACATACTTGATCTCATTGTTATGAATTGACCAGCTGCAGATAAATCTGTCCATGACAGTATCAGACAGGACACATTCCTTTTGGAGTCACAAGTCTTGGCTTAAAGTTGCGAAAAACCTCCATTGTGTTGAGTGGCACTATCACCATTCTAAATGGGACAGACTTTGAAGAGATGTAGAATCTCAAACTGGATATCTGTGAGGCACTGTGGGACATCAACAGCAGCAGAACTGTACTCCAGCACAATCTGTAATCTCATGGGTTTGTACATCCCGCACTCACCCAACACAATGGACAGTAAAGGAGGGCATGCCAAGAGCAACACCAGGCATATCTAAAAATGAAGTGCCAACCTGGTGAAGCTACCAAGCAGGACTATCTGCTTTTCAAACAGCATCAGCAGCAAGCAACAGAGCTAAGTGTTCCCACAACCAATGGAACAGATTGGAACTTTGCAGTTCTGCTACACCCAGTTGTGAACGGTGATGGAAATTAAACAACTCACTGGAGGAAGCATCACAAATATCCCCACCTTTACTGATGGAGGGGCCTCACACATACATGCATCAGATAAGACAACAGCATTTGCAGCAATCTGTATCCAGAAGTGCAAAGTGGGATGATCCATCTCCAGGGGTTTCCAACATCACAGATGTGAGTTTTAAGCCAGTTTGATTCAGTTTGGATAACATCAAGAAATGGTTAAGTAGTGCAAAGGCTATGGGCTCTGGCAATAATACTGTTGGCTTGTGCTCCAGAACTTGCCACCCACCAAGCCAAGTACCGCTCCAGCGCTGGCATCTACCGACAATGTAGAACATTACCCAGGGATATTCAACACAAAAACACAGGGCAATCCAACCCAGACAATTTCCACTTCAGTCCTCATTCGATCAGCAGTAAAGTGATGGAAGATGTCATCAACAGGGCTACCAAGACACTCATTTTAGGCTCCACCAGGGCCACTCAGCTCCCGATTGTGTTACTGCCTGATTCACAATCTGACAACCAACTGATCCCAGAGGTGAGGTGAGGGGGACAGCCCAGTCCCACTACAAGATCACTAATTCTAGCTGATTCTACCCTTTTATCAGCTCATATTCTCTCATCCACCTTGTGTTATCTCCAGACTTCATTATCCAAACACACTCCTGGCCAACTTCCCACATTCAACCTCCCTGTCATCTCAAGAAAAAACTAAATCTCTGCCCAAGTACTCCCTCGTACCAAAACTTGTTGATCCATCAAAAAGCTCCTATTCATAATCAACAACATAGAGCAACAGCGATGTACAGCATGGAAGCAGACCCTTCAATCCAACCCGTCCATGCCGACCAGATATCCCAACCCAGCCTAGTCTCACCTGCCAGCATCCGGCCCACATCCCTCAATTTAAAATTCTCACCCTTGATGTAATTCCTGATTGTGATCATCCCTAGCTCGCCGCATCACACACCCTTTGAAACCTCGACAACCCATTCTGTTCGAGACTCCCAATGATCTGTTAATTCATTACTTCACCTGTGTGGCTGCTTTTACAGTTGCCAAAGCAACAAGGTCTGAAATTCGCAGCCCAACCTTCATAGGTCTGCTTTCCTCCTTTAAGACATTCGTTAAAATCTACTTATTTGGCAATGCTTTTGGTTGTCTGACCTAATATCACCATCTCTGGCCTGATGTCTAAAGTTCCCAATAATATTTTTGTAAAATTATGAGCATGAAAATAAAACTACAAACTGTTCTTAATTTGTACATGATCTTCACATCATCACTGTTGCTGTAATGAATACTCTGTAATGTTTCTGACCCAACCACATTGTGGGAACACCTTCACCACACAAACTGCAGCTGTACAATAAAGTCAAACATCACCCTCTCCACAGGCAACAGGGTTTTGGCATTAATCACGGGTATCTGTGGAATGAGAAACACAGTTGATGTATCAGCTCTCCGTACCTGCCATAGGCAGCATTCTCTACACCTCCCAGCCTTGGCCTTAATAGGAACATACTGTCTATATACTCTCACTGTCGCAGGCCGATGGAGGCAATGACAGATGAGGACAGAGAAGCAATCATTCTCAGTAAAGAGGTACGGTTGGGAAAGATAACCAGCCTAAAGGTAGATGGGTCTCCTGGCCCTGATGGATTGCATTCCAGGGACTAAGGAAGAAAGACCATAACAAACGTACTCATGATAATTCACTAAAGTTTGTTGGATTCTGATATGGTATTGACAGACTGGAAGCTGCAAATGTCGTGCCACTATTTTTCAAACAGGACCCATTAGTTTAACTTCTGTCGTGGGGAAACTGCTTGAATCTCTCAAGGAAGTAGTGGTGAGTTATCCGGGTAGAAATAGTCTCATTTAGCAGACACAGCATGGATTCACGAAAGGCAGGTCAGGTTTAACGCATTTACTGGAATTATTTGAGGATACGACGAGCGTATTGACAAGGCGGACTCGGTGGATGTGGTGTACCTGGATTTCCAGAAGGTATTCGATACGTTGCCACACAAAAGGCTGCTGGATAAGGTAAAGATGTACACATTATGGGTAATGTATTATCATTGATACAGGATCGGTTAACCAACAAAAAATAAAGAATGGGGATAAATGGGTGTTTGGTTTAGCATTGGCACTACAACTGTTTGCAATTTACACAATTGTTTTGGAGTTGAGGACCAAGTATACGGTGTTAGAGTTCACATTTGATACGAAGAGGAGTAAAACAATATCTGCAGAGTCCATTGTAAGTCTGCACAGGGATACAGATAGGTTAAGTGAGTGGGTAAGGATCTGGCAGATGGAGGACAATGTTGGGATATGTGAAGTAATCCATTTTGGTCGGACTAACAGCAAACTGGATGATGAAATGGTGAAAACATGCAGCATGCTGCTGTGCAGAGGGAGCTGGGTGTCCTTGTGCATGAATCACAGGAAGCTGGTTTGCAGGTACAGCAGGTAATTAAGGCAGTGAAGGGAATATTGTCCTTCATTGCTAGAGGGATGGTTATGCTGCAGCTGTACAGGGTGTTGGGGAGGCCACACCTGGAGTACTGTGTACCGGTTTGGTCCCCTTACATTAGCAAGGATGTACTGGCACTGGAGGGAGTGCAGAGGAGGTTCACTAGTTTGAGTTGGGAGTTGAGAGGGTTGGTGTATGTGGACAGATTGAGAAAACTGATTCTATAATCATTGTAATTTAGAAGAATGGGAGGTTGGAGAGGAAACAATAAAATTATGAAGAAATTAGATAAGATAGAAGCAGGGAGGCTATTTCCACTGGGGGCGGGTCAAACTACAGAGCATTACCTCAAAATAAGGGGGAGCAGATTTAGGATTGAGTTCAGGTGGAGCTTCTTCAACTAAAGGGTTGTGAATCTGTCAAATTCCCTGCTGAATGCAACATTTGACGTTATCAACTTGAATGCGTTTAAGGCAAAATGTAGATTTGCGAACAGGAAAGGAATTAAGGGTTATGGTGATAGAGCAGGAATGTGGAGCGGAGGCCATGAAAAGATCAGCCCTGATCTTACTGAATGGCAGAGCAGACTGGAGGGGCCAGATGAAAGTTCTTGCCTTGTGCCATCAAAATTGGCCTTTGTCCAATTCAGAAAATTAACTTTTAGATCTGGTCTATTATTTTCTGTAACTATTTTAAAACTAGTAGAATTATCAGAGAATCCCAAGTGTGGAAGCAGGTCATTCAGCGGATCACATTGATACTGAGAGCCTCCTAATCTTCCCCTCTAACATTGCATTTCCCAGGGTCACCCAACCTGCACATCCCTGAACATTATGGGCAATTCAGCCTGGACAATCCACCCAACCTGCACATCCTTGGACTGTGGGAGGGAACCTGAGAACCCAGACGAAATCCAAGCAGAAAACCTCAATAAGGTGATCATCCCTTTCTTATTTCCCATTTCCACCTAAATAACTTCACTGGGTGTACTCCCAGGAATATCCTCCCTAAGCAAAACCATAATGCTACCCGACTCAAAAATGCCACTCCTCCTCTCTTGTCCCGCTTTCTATTCTTCCTATAGCATCTATACCCTGGAACATTAAGCTGCCAGTCGTATCCATCCCTGAGTGATGCCTCTGTAATTGCTTTAATATCCCAGTGCCATGTTCAAAACCATACCCTGAGCTCATCTGCCTGACCTGTCAGGTCTCTTGTATTGAGGTAAATGCAGTGCAACTGCTCAGTCTGACTTCCTTCTGTGCCTTGCCCTTGCCTGCCTTGACTATATGACTTCTGAACTGTACCAGCCTCAGACTTACCTCTTTTCTCACTATCTTATTGGATTAACACCCACTCCCTCACTGGTTTAATGCCTCCCGAGTATCACCAGCAAGTCTCCCTGCCTGGATATTAGACACCTTCCAATTCAGGTACAATCCATCCTTCTTATGCAGGTCAACTCTACTCCAGAGGAGATCACAATGATCAAAAAAATGTGAATCCTTTTCCCCTGCACCAGCTCCTTAGTCACTCATTGAGCACCTCCTCCTCTGTAATATGGACATTTTTCAAGATGTCATCATTTATTTCCCCACATTCTATATCTCCCATGTACTTCTTCATAGTAAACACAAATGCAAAACACTTGTTTCCCTATCTCACCCATCGCCTGCAGCTCCACACAACGGCTGCCTTGCTGATCTTTGAGGGTCTCTATTTTCTCGCTAGTTAGCGTATTGTTCTTCATGTATTTATAAAAGTCCTTCGGATTATCCTTAAACTTATTCACCAAAGCTATCCCACGTCCCTTTTTTGCCTCCTGATTTCCCTCTTAATTATACACCTACTGCCTTTATACTCAAAATTTTTTTGTGGATTGGAATAAATGCAAAATATAACATCCTGACAAAACAAATGAGGGCAGGACTTACACTCAATAAAGGTAGGGCCTTAAGTAGTGATATGGGAACAAAGAGACCGAGGGCTTCACGTCTTTAACGTTTGTGTTAAACGTAGACAGGGTGGTTAATAAGGTGCTGAGCACACTGACCATCACTTCTCAGACCTTGGAGTACAGGAGTTGGGACGTTATGTTGAGGATGTACAGGATGTTGGGGAGGCCTCTTCTGAAATCTTCTGTCCAGTTCTGGTTGTGCTGTTATAGGAAGGATATTATTAAATTGGAGCAGGTTCAGAAGAGATTTACCAGCATGTTGCCATGAATGGAGGGCTTGTGTTCTAAGGAGAGGCTGGATAGGCTGGGAGTTTTTTCACTGGCGTGCACGCGGTTGAGGGGTTACCTTATTAGAGGTTTATAAAATCAGAAAGAGTGTAGATAAGGGGGATAGCCGGGGGAGAGGGGGATTCAAAACTCTGGTGCATTCAGTTTGAGAAGAAATTAGAAAGATTTGAGAAAAGACATTAGGGTTTAAAAAAAAACAATTTACACACGTGGAATGAACTTCCAGAGGAAGTGGTAGCTGTGAATACAAATACAATGTTTAAAAGACATTCAGATACGTACATAAATAGGAAATATTTGGATGGATGTGGACCAAGCTGAGGCAGGTACAATTAGTTCCGTTTGGAATTATGGTCGGCATGGACTGGTTGGACCACAGGGCCTGTTTCCTTGCTGTATAACATTATGACTCCAATTCTCACTAACTCTAAATTCCTCCATCCTCACAACTCTCCCGATCACTTTCACCTCATCCACCCTCACAACTCTTCCTTATTTATATAATTCCTCACCAGCCACAGAACACTCCCTATCTCATGTCCTCCAGTTTCTCAAATCTCTGTGATATGTGCCTTCCTTTAGTTCCAGCCTTGAGGATGCCCTCATTCACTCAGATTGGTTGAAGGACAAACTGGTACGACCTGGTCCTCCAGTACTGCACTCTGCCCCCTATTGGGCTGTACTGACATCAATCATCTGGGGCCCATTGTGAGGTGAGTGGTGGGATACTCCCTTTCTCTGCCCTCGGATGAGCTTCAACATTCACAGTCAATGGGGCAGTATCACAGAGCACAGGAGCTGGGGGCTATTCAGCGCATTGGGGCTGTACTCTCTCCCTCTGGAGATGCTACAAATCTGTCCCAATTCCCTTCCCATTTGACCATAATCCCCAAATCTTCCCTGAAAAAGTAAAATTCCAAATCTGTTTATGAATAACTGCTGAGTCTGTGTCCAGCTGCCATTCAGACTGTTCCAGATGCTCAGAACTTACTGAATAAAATAATGTTCACATATTACTTGCCAATTACCTGAAAATAGTTATTAAATTGTGATATTGTTAACAATTCCCCTCTCTCTGCAAATTAAATATCCTAGAAACAATTTGTACCTGGTCAAAATTACTGCTTAACCTTCTCAGCTCCAAGGACAATTATCTGTGCTTCTGCTAGCTCTCCATAAAAGAGGAACACATCGTATTTTCATTTATTAGTGTCATAGAGATGTACAGCACAGAAACAGACCTTTGGTCCAATTTGTCCATGCCAACTAGGAATCCACAACAAATGGAGCCCCATTTGCCAGCTATTGGTCCGTATCATTGTAAACCCTTCGTATTCATGCACCCAATCTGATGCCTTTCAAATGTTGAAATTTTATCAGCCTCCACTACATCATCTGGCAGCTCAGTCCACACACACACACCACACACAGCTTGAAAACTTTGCCCCTTAGATCCAATTTAAATCTTTGCCCTCTCAACTTAAGCCCATTTGATCTTGTTTTGAACCCACCTAACCTGGGGGAAAGACCCTGGCTGCTCACCTTATGCATGCCCCTCATGATTTTATAAATCTCCATGAAGTCACCTCTCAGTCTCCAGGGAAGTTAGCCTATTCCGCCTCTCCCTGTAGCCCAAATCCTCCAATCCTAGCAAAGTCTTTGTAAATCTTATCTGAACTCTTTCAAGATTCACAACATCCTTTCCAGAACAGGGAATTTCAAACTTAAAACAGAAATCCAGAAATGGCTTAATCAATATCCTGTCCAGCCACAATTTGACATGCCAGAGTCTGCAATCAATCCATTGACCAATAAATATAAGCATACCAAACACCACCTTCACTAGTCTGCCTACCTGCAACTCTCCTTTCAAGGAACAATAAACCTGCACTCCATGATCTCTATGTTCAGCAACATTCCCAAGGACTTTACCATTCAGTGTATAATTCCTGCCCTGATTTGCCTTTCCAAAATCCAACAGCTTACATTTGTCTAAATTGAACCCAGTCTGCCATTCCTCACCCCAATGGCCCATCTGGTCAAGATCCTGTTGCGTTCTGACCTAACCTTCTTCACTGTCCACTCCACCTCCAATTTTGGTGTCCTCTGTAAACCTACTGACCATATCTCATATATTCACATCCAAATCAATTATTTAAGGATCCAATATCCATTCCTGCAGCAAACTGCTTCTCACAGGCCTCCAGTCCACAAAGCAACCCTCTTTCACCACCCTCTGCCTCCTACCTTCAAGCCAGTTTTGTATCCAAATGGCTAGTTCTCCCAACATTTCATGTTATCTAACCTTGCTAACCAGTCTGCTTTGTTCAATGTCCATATAGACAACGTCCATAGTCTGCCTTCATCAATCATCTTTGAGTTTTTTTGAAAATGTGACAATTAAGTAAGAGAGAGAATTTCCCACACAAAGCCATGTTGATTATCCCTCATCATTTCTCATCTATTCCAATACACGTATATCCTGTCCCTCAGAATCCCTTCCAACAACGTGCCTGCCACTGACTTCAGGCTCACTGTTATCTTGTTCCCTGGCCTTTCCTTACCACCTTTTTTAAATAATGGCATGTCTCACAGCACCTCATCTGTCACCAATGACAATATAAATATCTATGAAGGGACACTCCACCACAGTCCTAGCTTTCCACAAATGTCTGGAATACACCTTAACAGGTCCCAGAGATTTATCCACCTTGCTACGATTTAAGACATCCAGTACTACCTCCTCTGTAATATGGTCAGAAGCTGGGCAGCAGTGGACAATTCATTTACAGAAAGGTCTGTGAACGCAATAGTAAAATATTAAACAAAGCAAAAATACACTCACGATAGACTGAGGAAGCTAGATAATGAACAAGTGGACATCAAGGAGCTCAGAGATGAATCAGAGCAGTGTTCACTTTTATGATCCCACGGTCAGAGATGTCTAGCACCAAAACAGACTCTTCAGTCCAACCCGTCTATGCCAACCAGATATTCTAACCTAATCTATTCCCATTTGCCAGCACTTGGCCGACATCCCTCTGAACCCTTACTATTCAAATGCCTTTGAAATGTTACAATTTTTGTTGCCCTTTAGGCTCCTGTTGAATTTTCCCCTCACACACTAAACCTATATCCTCTAGTTCTGGGCTCTACCACCCCAGGCTAAACACCTTGTCTACTTACACTATCCATGCCCCTCACGATTAGAGAAACCTCTTCAACATCACACTCCAGGGAAAATGGCCACAGCCTATTCTGCCTCTCCCTGCAACTCAAATCCTCTGACCCGGGCAACATCCTTGAAAATCAATTCTCAAACCTTTCAAGTTTCAGTGCCTCCTTCCAACAAGAGGGAGACCAGAAATGCACTCAATATTCCAAAAGTGGCCTAACGAATGTCCTGTCCAGCTCCTTTCCTCAACGCTCTGGCCAATAAAGGGAAGCATACCAAATGCCTTCTTCTCTATCCTATCTACCTGCGACTCGACTTTCAAGGAACTGTGAACCTGCATTCCAAGGTCTCTTTGTTCAGCAGGACCTTACAATTCAGTGAGAGTCCTGCTCGGATTTGCTTTCCTAAAATGCAGCACCTCACATTTATCTAAATTAAACTCTATCTGCCACTCCCCAGCCCATTGGCCTATCTGATCAATATCCCATTGCATTCGGAGATAACCTTTATCACTGACCACAATACCAACAATTTTGATGTCACCAGCAAACTTACTAACTGTACCGCCTATATTCACATCCAAATCATTTAAATGAATGACGAAACAAATCCAGAGAGAAAAACAAATATCCATTTCTCTGGGTGTGAATATGCCCTGTGTAAATCCTGTCCTATGACTCTCTATCAGGGAGAGCTGCGCATACTCCCCTCTGAACTTTGCCCCCTACAAAGCTGGCGGCCGCACGTGTCCAGTGAATTGTTGCCCCGAATAAAGATGGCGGCACTTACTCGAGTCAATCGCGAAATGAGGCATTTTCCCGTTTACTGCAAAAACGAGAGTAAGTTTCAAATTTGTCTTTTCCGATGTGCACCAAATGTTTGCAAAACCTCTCAGCCCATTCCGGCACCATTTCCCTCCCGCTTGCTGCTGTTTACTTCTTTCCTTACCGACAGCTGTCCGTCCGCACATCCCGCACCGACTGCGAGGATGATCACGTGGTATAGTCAAGTCCCGCCTCACATTCACTCTGATTGGTCGGATGGCCAACAGCCCCGCAGGTCCTCCAGCCCCGCCCCTGTCCTTCCATTGGTCCACCGACGACATCAATCATCCTGGTACCGTTGTTCGCTGCAGCATGCGCACTGCTTCGTGGTTTTTTAGATTAGATTAGATTAGATTACTTACAGTGTGGAAACAGGCCCTTCGACCCAACATGTCCACACCCACCCATACCCCAACATTGACCTCTCACCTAACACTACATTTACCTCTTACCTAAGATTAGCATGGCCAATTCAACTGACCCGTACATCTTTGTGTGTTGTGGGAGGAAACCGGAGCACCCGGAGGAAACCCACGCAGACACGGGGAGAATGTATAAACTCCACACAGTCAGTCACCTGAGTCGGGAATTGAACTCTGGTCTCAGGCGCTGTGAGACAGCATTGCTAACCACTGTGCCACCGTGCCGCCCACTTTTGTTGCTGTTCATAAGTTACAAGAGTGAGGGACAAAGTTAAAATCACACAACCACCGGATGAATCACCAGCAACGCTAGTGCTTCCAAATAAACCTGTTGGACTATAACCTGGTGTTCTGGGAATTTTAATTTTGTCCATCCTAATCCAACACCAGCACCTCCAAGTCTCGAGTGAGGGAGGAATGTATAACATAAGAACTAGGAACAGGAGAAGACCATCCTGCCCTTTGAGCTTGCTCTGCCATTCAATAAGATCATGGCTGAACATTTCGTGGACGCAGAACCATTTACCCAAGTTCTCACAGTATTCTTTAATTAATTATTTCTTTTTTGAAAAAAGCTACCTTAGCTTTAAAAACGTTTACTGAACGAGCATCAACTACTACCCTGGGCAATGATTTCCATTGAAGTTAAGAAGTTCCTTCTCAATTCAGTCCTAAATTTGCTGCCTCTAATCTTGAGGTGATGCCCTCTTGTCTTAGATTCACTTGCCAGTGGAAACATCCTCTCTACTTCTATTTTATCCATTTCATTCATTATTTTATATGTTTCCATTCTTCTGAATTCCAATGAGTATAATCTCAATCTACTCAGTTTCTGTTAAACCAACCCCTCAACTCTGGAATCAACCTATTTAACCTCCTCTAGTGCCAGTACATCCTTTCTCAACGAAGGAGATAAAAACTACATGGAGTACTCCAGGTGTAGCCTCACCAGCACTCAATACAGCTGGAACATAACTTCTGCTTTTAAACACAATCCCTTCAGCAAAGAAGGACAAAATTGCATTTCTCTTCTGAATTGATTGTTATACCTGGTGACCAACCTTCATGCAGAAGGATACTCAGGTACCTCTGCTTAGCAAATAATGCAACTTTTTAAAATTCAAGTAATAATCTGTTTTTAATTTACTCCAAACAAACAGTATGACATTACATTTATGAGCATTATATTCCATATGATCGACCATTGCCCACTCAATCAATGTATCTATGTTCCTCTGCAAAGTTTCACAGTCCTCCACACACTTTGTCCTGCTACTCATCTTAGTGTCATATGCAAACTTTGACACCCTACATGTGGTCCCCAACTCCAAATCATCTATATCAATTCGAAATAATCGCAGTCCCAACACTGATCCCTGAGGCACATCACTAGTCACTGATTGCCAGCCAGGATAATATGCATTTATCCCCAGACTTTGCTTCCTGTTAGTCAACCAATCTTCTATCCATGCTAATACTATACCCCTAATGCCGTGCCCCCTTATATTATGCAACAGCCTCTTGAACAGCACCTTGTTGAAGGTCTTTTAGAAATCCAGGTACACAGTGTCCACTGGTTTCCCGTTGTTCACATTGCTCGAAATGTCTTCATAGAATTCCAAAAGATTTGTTAAGCATGACCAATGTCCAGTCCCTGCTATTTCTTCCTTGATAATAGATCAAAGCATCTTTCCCACTACAGAGAAGAAGCTATCTAGGGTATAATTACCCATCTTTTGTCCACCTCCTTTTAAAAATAGTGGTGTCACTTTTGCTGCTTTCCAATCTGCTGGGACTGCCACGAAGTCCAGGGAATTTTGGAAAATTACTGTCAGTGCATTTGCTATTTCTCCTGGCATCTCTTTTAGTACCCTGGAATACATTCCGTCACGGCCAAGAGAATTTTCTATTATTAGCTCAATTACCTCCAACAGTCCAAAACTAGCTGTTCTGTAATAATGGTAGCTTCCAAATCCTCACCTACCTTTGTCTCTTTGTTAATTACTGGAAAGATATTATATCTTCTACTGTGACATCCCATAACTAAATGCTCCTTCTCTTTTTCCGATGGACCAACATTTACTTTAGCCACTCTTTTCTCATTATGTACGTTTATAGAAACGTTTACTATCTGTCTTTATAGTCTGTGCTAGTTTATTTTTCTCATGTTCTATCTTACATTTCTTTGTAGCTCTTCTGTGGCTTTCTGTTGACCTATAAAGTTTTCCCAGTTCTAGTTTCATGCTGGTTTTGGTCACTTTGTATGCCTTTCAATTTGATCACTTTCCTTAGATACCTATCGTAGAGAACACCTTTTCTTACAGTCCTTCTCTGGAATATACCTTTGCTGAGGACTTTGTAAAATGTCTTTGAAAATCCTCCACTGTTCATCAACTGTCCCACCATAAAATCTTTGTTTCCAGTCTACGTTATCCAGGTTCTCCCTCATTCTATTGTAGTTCCCCATGTCCAAGCACAGGACCCAGGTATTAGATTTTATCTTCACACACTCCATATGTATTAAATTCAACTATACAGTGATCACTTCTTCCGAGAGGATCCCTAACTCTGAGATCACTAATTATTCCTGTCTCATTGCAGAGGGCCAGATCTTGGATAGCTTGCTCCATTGTAGATCCATTTCATACTCTTCAAGTAAAATATCACAGATACATTTAATGAACTCCTCAAAGCTACCCTGACTGAGCTGGTTTGACCAATCTACATGTAGATTAAAATCACCCATGATAATAACCGTACCATTTTTACAGGCATTAGTTATTTCTTTGTTTATTGTCCATCCCAATGTGATGTTATTATTTGGTGGCCTGCACACTATGCCTATCAGTGACTTTCTTGGTCGAATTTTGAATGCATCATTCCTGTTTCTCCTAATGTACGGCAAAAACAATAACTACTTGTATTGTATGAAATCTTTCACAATGGCAAATCTCCTAAGGTACTTCATGAATGATCAAAACATTGATTAAGGAGAATGATTTTTAAAAAAGTCTTAAAGGAGGATAGAAAAGATTAGGGAGGCTATTTGACAGATTGCTGACCTTGACAGCTCCAATTGTGGAGTGATGCAGGTGGGGTGGGTTGGAAAGGGAACATGCAAAGGGGAAATGGAGGAGTGCAGGCAGTGTATAAGAGGAGGTTCCAGACTGAGTCTGTCTGTCATAGAGAGTATGGCTGCCTCATGGAGTTTGAATCACTGCAATGGGTTCATGCAAATCATGTTAGTCAAGGATAGTATAACGGTGGCTGAGAGTACTTTTGATGAGGACTCGTCTCCTGAGGTAGTGTGGGCTGAGGTTAGAATCAGGAGAGGAGAGGTCACACTGCTTGGAGTTTTTTTTAAATAGGCCTCCACAGAGTTCGAGGGAAGTGGAAGAGAGGATTAGCAAAATTATTCTGGGTAAGAACAAAAGTACCAGGGTGGTCATTATGGGGGACTTCAGCTTCCCCAACATTGACTGGGAATGCTATAACTCTAGTACGTTGGATGATCAATTTTTGTCCAGTGTGTACAGGAGGGTTTCCTGACACAGCATGTCGAAGGGCCAACAACAGGGGAGGCCACATTGGATCTGATGCTTGGTAATGAACCAGACCAGATGTTTGATTTAGGCGAGCACTTTGCAGCGAGTGACCACATTTCAGATACGTTTAGTTTAGCGATGGAAAGGGACAGGTACATGCCACAGGGCAAGAGTTATCAATGGGGCAAGGACAATTAAAGCAATTAGGCAGGAATTAGGATGCTTAGAATGGGGTAGCAAAATGCAGGGGATGCAGACAATGAAAATGTGGAGCTGGTTTAAGGAACATATACTGCATGTCCTTGACAGGTATGTCTCTGTCAGGCAGGGAGGAAGTGATAAGATAAGGGAACCGTAGTTTACTACAGAAATTGCATCTCTTGTGAAGAAGAAGAAGAAGGCTTATGTGTTGATGAGGCAAGATGATTCAGATGAGGAGATGGAGAGTTACAGATCAGCTAGGAAGGATTTAAAGAGAGAGTTATGAAGAGCAAAGAGAGGACACGAGCAGTCTTTAGCAAATAGAATAAAGTAGAACCCTAAAGCTTTCTATAGGTATGTGAGGAATAAAATGATGATTAGGGTTGGAATAGGTCCAATCAAAGACAGAAGTGGGAAGTTGAGTGTGTAACCTGTGGAGATTGGAGAGGTGCTAACGAACGTTTCTCATTGGTTTTCACACAGGAAAAGGAGACTATTGTAGAGGAGAAGAATGTGGTTCGAGATTTTAAACTAGAAAGGATCAAGATTAGATAGAAACAGGTGTTATCAATCCTAGAAGGAGTGAAAGTAGACAAGTCCCCTAGGCCGGGTGGGACTTATTCGAGGATTCTCTGGGAAGATAGATCAGAGCATTTGGCTTTGATATTTGAGTCATCATTGTCTACAGGTTTGGTACCAGAGGACTGAAGAATACCAAATGTTGTGCCTTTGTTCAAGAAGGGCAGTAGAGATTACTCAGATAATTATACACCAGTGAGACTGACTTCTGTTGTAGGAAGGGTTTTGGAAAGGATTATAAGAGATAAGATATATAATCATCTTGCAAACAACAATTTAATTTCAGATAATCAACATGGTTTCACCAAGGGCAGTTCGTGTCTTGTGAACCTCAGAGTTTTTTGGGAAGGTGACCAAGCATGTAGATGAGGGTACGGCAGTTGACGTGGTATACAAGGACTTCAGTAAAGTCTTTGATAAGGTTCCACGTGGTAGGCTGTTGGAGAAAATGCAGAGGCATGGAATTGAGGATGATGTCACAGTTTGGATTAGAACCTGGCTTTCTAAAAGAAGGCAGCGAGTGGTGGTTGATGGAAAATATTCAACCTGGAGTCCAGTTACTAGTGGTGTGCCATAAAGATCTGTTTTGGGACCACAGCTGTTGGTCATTTTTTTAAAAAAGACTTAGACGCAGGCATAGGTGGATGGATTAGTAAATTTGCTGATGACACTAAAGTCGGTGGAGTAGTGGACAGTGCAGAAGAGTGTTACAGGTTGCAGGGGGAAATGGAAAAAGTGCAGACTTGGGCTGAGAGGTGGCAAATGGAGTTCAATGCAGCTAAACATGAGGTGATGCACTTTGAGAAGAATAACTGGAAGGCAGAGTACTGGGTCAATGGAAAGATTCTTTGTAGTGTGGATGCGCAGAGGGATGTTGGAGTCCATGTACATGGATCTCTGAAAGTTGCCACCCAGGTGGATAGTACTGTTAAGATGGCATACGGTGTGTTAAGTTTCATTCATAGAGTAATTGAGTTCCAGACCCGGAATATCATGCTGCAAATATACAAAATGCTGGAGCGGCCATACTTGGAATATTGTGTGCAGTTCTGGTGCCCATATTTCGGGAAGGACGTGGAGGAATTGGAAAAGGTGTAGAGGAGATTAACCAGGATGTTGTCTAGTCTGGAGGGAAGGTCTTATGAGGAAAGGCTGAGAGACTTGAACCTATTCTCCTTGGCAAGAAGAAGGCTAAGAGGGGATTTGATAGAGACATACAAGATGATCAGAGGCTTAGATAGGGTAGACAGTGGAAGTCTTTTTCTAGGATGATTATGTCAGTGTGCACGAGGGGGCATAAGTGCAAATGAGGAGTGATAGATTTAAGACAGATGTCAGAGGCAGGTTCTTTACTCAGAGAGTGGTAAGGGTGTGGAATGTACTACCTGCTAATGTAGACAACTCAGCCACATCAGGAAGATTTAAACAATCCTTAGATAAGCACATGGGTGATGTTAGAATAGTATACGGGGACGAGCTGAGAACAATTCACAGGTTGGCGCAATATCAAGGACCGAAGGGCCTGTTCTGCGCTGTATTGTTCTATGACTATTGTGCTACAAGAGATTTCTGCTGTCCTAAACAGAGTGATGGATCTTGTGGGCTTACGAAATGTCACTAACCTCTACCAAACATGTACAAGGTAGAGCAAGGGCAATAATAAGATGCTGCAACCGGAGGGGAACAGGTAACTCCATACAAAACCCTGCTCCTTCTCATGTATTTTCACCTCCAAAACTGAGGGTGTTGCAGAAAAGGACCTCCATATCCCACCACAACATTTTACCCCACGATCGTGATATCTGGCTGTGCACTAAGGAGTGGAACAGTCTGTACTGGGACCCACTGGGGTCCTGAAACACTTGGTAAAGATAAAAATCATCTCGCATTGAGAGCCCCACGACATTGTATGCATTTTCTATTGTTTTTAATTTGTTCCTGACTTCCCTTGTTTTTCTCTATGAACCTGTTCAAAATTGTTATTACACACACCTGCACCAGCTGCGAATTGAACTCAGGTCTCTAAGTCCAAGATTCGGGATATTTTCACATAACAAGGCATCGACTCTCACTTCCCTTGTCCTTCAGCCTGCTGAGTTACGCCTGAATCAACTCTGCAATTGGGAGGAAGGGGCGGAACTGGAGGACCGAACAGAGGCCGGTCCGCCAATCAGAGAGAGTGAGGAGCGGGGCCAATGCATTCTCGTGGAATGATTGGTCAGAAAGCAAACTGTTTTGCACGATTGTGATCATTCTCACTCCATAGTGGAGCATTAAACGTCTCTCATAAATCAATGTGAGATTTTAAGAAGTAGTTGAAATGTAAATCTGATAACGTACATATTTCCAATAGGTTTATACAATTTGAGTAAGGAACTAATTTTTAAACTCCCAGAACGACCGGTAATTTTCATACCTGGCCAGTATGGTTAAGTTGGACCGAACAATCTGTTTGTAAGCTAGACTTCTCTATGTTTCTAACTCGACAGAACAATTATTAATGATACATATTTCACCCATGATTCTGTGCATTTATGAATATTCACTATAAACGCACCAATAAGCTCAGACGCACGCGCAGTTTGGTTCCAATGTGGCACATGCGCAGTGTCACATTGATCAGGACAGGGAGAGAGAGACATAGAGCTGCTTTCTCCGGCAGCGGCTGCGACCGGCTTCAGAGAGCGGCGTTCAGAGCCGGTGTGTGGGAGCCTCGCTGGGAGAAAGGAGCGGAGAGAATTCACAAGTCCCCGATAATTGTTAAAATAAACAAAAAAGCCCCTCCAGGCCCTGGGAAGGTGATAGCAGTCTCTGATCAGGGAAGTGGCCCAGGGTCACGGCTGCCATTAGTTTGAGGGAAGATGGAGCACGGGCCTCAGGGCCGCCATCTTGAGAAGGTCAAGGTGCGGGGCTCTCGGGGTCGGTAGAATAATCAGAGCAAAGGGAAGACCCATTGTTATTGGTCAATTCCATGAACACAGTGTCACTGGGCGATCCCGCAGGAATATCCTCTCTCAGTCCTGCTGTGATGTTTCACCCAGTCAGAACCAGCAGCTCTCCTCCTCTCTCAGCTCCCCTTCTGTCCTTCCTGCAGCATCTACCCCTGGGGCATTGAGCTGCCTGTCCTGTCCCTCTCTCAGCTGTTGTTCTGTAATACCTGTGATATCCCAGTCCCATCTTAGATTACTTCACTAAAGACATGGAACATTTAATTCACATTCAATCATTTACAATGGCGGGATTTGAACCTGTGTCCAAAGAACATTTGCTGAGTTTCTGGATAAATTGTTTCACAATAATGCCACTAAGCCATCACTTCACCTTCTCACAGGTTGCGCATCCCAGCACAAGTGTTTGATCCTGTACTCTGGTGATATAACTCAGTGTCGCTCCATGGGCATGGATAGGATAAATAGGCAAAGTCTTTTCCCTGGCGCTGGGGAGTCCAGAACTAGAGGGCATAGGTTTAGGGTGAGAGGGGAAAGGTATAAAAGAGACCTAAGGGGCAACCTTTTCACGCAGAGAGTGGTACGTGTATGGAATAAGCTGCCAGATGATGTGGTGGAGGCTGGTGCAATTGCAACATTTAAGAGGCATTTGGATGGATATATGAATAGGAAGGTATTGGAGGGATATGGGCCGGGTGCTGGCAGGTGGGACTAGATTGAGTTGGAATATCTGGTCGGTATGGATGGGTTGGACCGAAGGGTCAGTTTCCATGCTGTACATCTCTATGACTCTATGTGGTATCCCTCATTATGTGGGTCTAATTGCTGCTCCTGTCACCATCTCTCACTCTTGTAGCTACTCCAGATCCTGAGCTAATAGAATTCTCCACTCTAGAGAGATGAAGCAGCATCGGCCAGGATTGGAGACTGGGTTTTTCCAGATTTCTGTGGGCTCAGTGCCATTCTACATGTGTAACCCTCACAGCATCAGTCTAATTTCCCATTCTGCCTATTTCTGTGTCTTCTACAGGTACACAGGGAGTTCCTGCCTCAATAGGCTTGATAACTGCTGGTTGGGAAGATGATTGGTCAGCCAGAGAGACAAAGGTCAGGGAGGTCGGGAACCTTCACTCAATTCTGCCGCCAGGTAAGATCATTCAGTGCACAGAGCAGAGAGCAATGAGAGGGCTCCAAACATCAGCTAACAGGACATGACACAGATATAGTGCTGGCGAGGAGCACAGTACAGACACACCCCAGGCTCAGGTACCAAATTTACTTTAAGTTTTGTTGTATTGGGACAACATCGGGAGTTCCCAGTTTTCAATCCAGGCCTGTGCTGTCTTGGTGAACATCAGGACAACAGAGGGAAAAGCAGGCCTTCCACGATAGGGTGATAATGCTTCCTGGGATCTTTCTGTTCCCTATTCCCTCTACAACACTGTATCGATGGCTGGTCTTGTGGACCAGTGTCTTCAATCATTCTAACACCAATAACAGTTCCTATCACTGTCACCTCCTTCCCTCTCACCAATTACTTCACATATTTGAAACCTCCAGTCCAGATGACCATCCATATCTCTGTAACTTGCTTCAGTCTGCACAACATGCCTTGTCTCGATAGTCTCCTCCTCCAATAACTAGAAACATCGGGTCTGTTTCTGTGCGGCATGACCTTTCGGCTCAGCTTTCCAAAATGGAATGAGTCGTGCTTGCCTGTGTTTGGCTCAAATCCCTTCAAGTCAGGCAGCATCCAAGGAACAGGAAATTCGATGTTTCGGGCATAAGCCCTTCATCACGAATGAAGAGCTTATGCCTGAAATGTTGAATTTCCTGTTCCTTGGATGCTGCCTGACCTGCTGCGCTTTTCCAACAACACATCTTCAGCTCTGATCTCCAGCATCTGCAGACCTCACTTTCTCCCCAAATCCTTTCAAACCTTCTCCTCTCCATGTACCTGCCCAAGTGTCTTTTCCCGGTTGTAATTGTACTTGTTTTCACCATTTCCTCTGGAAATCCATTCCGTCTGTGCACCATCCTCTGTGGAAAATGTTACCCCTCAGCTCCCTCTTTAAATCCTTGCTCTCTCACCCCACGTTTATGCCTCTAGCTTTGGACTCACCTACCCGTGGCAATTCACTTTACTTAGGCCCTACATGGTTTCATAAATCTTTATAAGGTCACCCCGTGGCCGCCTCTGCCCAGGAGAAATATTGACGACAATGTTACCAATATCTCCAACTCGTGTTCAATGCTCTGACCAATGAAGACAAGTGTGCCAAATGCTGCTTTTCCCACCCTGTCCACCTGTGATGCCACTTCCAAGGAACAATGTAATTTCACCCCTTGGTCTCTCTCTGTTCGATAACACTGCCCAAGTCCCTACCATTAACTGCATTAGTCCTCCTGGTTTGACTGAACTAAATTCAAAACCTGAATTAAACTCTATCTTTCATTACTTAACCCTCTGGCCCAGTTGATTACCTTCCCCTTCGAGAACTATATTCCCTGCCCACTCTTCTACTTATCTTTGTATCCACAAACATTATAACAGGGACTCTTTTATTTTAACTCAAAGGTTTATGTAAATGATGAACAACAGTGGTCCCAGCACAAATCCTCACAGCACATTGCTGGTCAGAGGCCTCCAGTCTGAACAACAACCCTCTACCACCACCCTATGTCTCCCACTGTCATCCCATTGTATATCCCATTGCTGGCTAGCTCTCCCTGATCCCTGTGACCTACACTGACTAACCAAGATATTATGCTACACCCTGACCAAGGGTTTGCTGAAGCCAGAAACAACATCTGTTGCTCTGCCTTCATCTATCTTCTTCTTCACATCTTGAATAAACTCCAGTCAAGTTTGAGAGACATGTTATCCCAAGCACAAAGCCATGCTGGCTACCGTAATCAGTCCTTGTATTTCCAAATGCATGTAAGTCCTACCTCGCAAAATGACCTCCAACAACTGACCCATTATGGTGTCTGGCTCATCAGTCTGTAGTTCCTTGGCTTTCTCTTGCAGCCTTTCTTAATTAATGACACAATACTATAATCATAGACAGAGAGTCATACCGCACTGTTTGGTTAACACTAACAATACTCTAAAACTGATCTCATCCCACCTGCCTGTTCCTGGTTCATGTCCCTTCAAACCTTTCCTATTCCTGTACTAATCTAAATATCTTTAAACATTGTAATTGGCCCCACATTCATCTCCTTCCTTGGGAAGTTCATTCCACACGCATCCCACCCTCTGTGTGACAATGTGCCTCCATGTACTTTTTTTTAAAATGTCTCTCCTCTAAATTTAAGAATATAGTGCCTTGTCTTGAAACTCCCCTGTCCATGACAAAATACAACTCCCATTAACTCTATCTATTCCCCTCTTAACTTTATAAACTTCTTTCAGGTCATCTGTCAACATTCAGGTTTCAATGAAATAATACCAACCTATCCAGCCTTTCTTTATAACTGTAACCCTCCATAACCAGCCACATCCCAGTAAATCTCATCTGAATCCTCTGCAGCTTAATAATATCCTTCCTATAACTGGGCTACCCGAACTGGACACAGTATTCCAGAAGAGGACCAAAGGATTGAGCAATGAAAGCAAGTGTGGCAAGCAAGTTTTTTATTAACCACCCTGTCTCTCCATGTTGCAAACTTAAAAGGATTATGTACCTGAACCCCGAATTCTACAACACACTACTGAAGGTCCTACCATTAATTGTATAAGCCCTGCCCGTGTTTGTTGTACCAAATGCATTTCCTCACATTTAGTCAGATTGAACTCCATCTACAGTTTTTCAGCCATTCACACATTTCATCAGGATACCTTTGTAATCTCAGAAAACCTTCTTTACTGTCCACAATGCCATCCTCCAATCTACCAGCCTATCACATGCAGCTCTCTATGGTACAAATATCTCTGCTAGGGGCCCTACAATTTCTTCACCAGCTTCCCACAGTGTCCTGAGATACATTTGATCAGGTCCTTGGGATTTATCTACCTTTGTGTTTTTAAAACCTCCAGCACCTCCTCTTCTATAATGTGGACTCATTTCAAGACATTGAGTCATTGAGATGTATAGCATGGAAACAGATCCTTCGGACCAACTCCTGCATGATGTATCTCGTCACATTTGCCAGAACTTTGCCAATATCCCTCTAAACCCTTCCTATTCATAAACCCATCCACATGCCTTTTAAATGTATTTCTATCACCCTCCACTATTTCCTCGGGCAGCTTATTCCATACACTCTGCAGGAACCGGTTGTCCTTTAGGTCCCTTTGAAAAGTTCCTCTCGCACTTTAAAGATATTTCCTGTCGGTTGGGAAACCCTCAGCCTGGGGCAAAGATCTTGATATTGACCCTATCAATGATCATCATGATTTTAAACACCTTTATCAGTTAACTTCTCAGCTTCCCATATTGGAATGAATTCAGCCCCAGCTTATTCAGCATTTCCCTGTAACGCAAACCTGGCAACATCCTTGTTCATTTCTTCTGATCCCTTTCATGTCCCACAACATCCTTCCTGTGACATTGAGAACCGAATTGCCCACAGTATTTCAATATTAGTCGGGCCAAACACTGTTTAGTTCCCTGAGCTCCCCAGTATTTATCCACAGTAAGCTCCAACGTGAAATATTTGTTTAGAATCTTATAATTTCACACATCGTTGGCTTCATTGATCATTGAGGATACCGGTTTTGTCCCTTGCTCTTCTTTTGCTCTTAATACGCTTGTAGAATCTCTTTCAATTCTCCTTACATTTCTCTGCCAAAGCTATCTCATGTTCCCCTTTTTGCATTCCTGATTTCAATGCTAAGCGTATTCCTACAGCCCTGATGCTCCTGAAGGGATTCCCTTGAGTCAGCCAGTTATATCTGACATGTGCCCCCTTTTTCCTGACCAGAGCCTCGAAACTCAGCCAGTGTTACCTAATTCTATCAGCATTGAGCTGCACACTAACAGGAACACGCTGTCGCTGAATGCTCCTTTTATCTCGGTTTTAAGACATTCCTACTTGCCAGACTTCATTTTACCTGCAAGTAGCCTCCCCATATTTACTTTAAAAATTCCTGTCTAATACTATCTTGCTCCATTGTATAACTTGAACTTGTGGACCAGGCCTGTCCTTTTCCATTGCTATTTTCAACTAATACAATTGTGGTGACTTTCCAAAGTGCTCCCCCACTAACACCTCAGTCCCGGTCCCGACCTTGTTTCCCAAGGGGATGTCAGGTTTAGCCCCATTCTCCAGTTGGGCCATTTACATAATGACTGGGAGTTTCTGGAACACACTTAACAAATTCCTTCCATCCAAATGCTTAATGCAGTAGCAATCCCAGTCCAGGTTTGGAAAGGTTAAGATCCCCTACCGTTACAACCCTATTATTCTAACAGGTATCTGAGATCTCCTGACATATTTGCTCCTTCATCTCCCATTGCCTATCGCTGAAGTACGACCGTAGCAAACTGATGACCAATTTCTATTTCTCAGTTCCACCAATATCGCTTGACTGGGCGATCCTGCATGAATACTCCCTATAGGTACTGCTGGGATTTTCCCCCCAATCAAAATCACCAGCTCTCGCCCTGTTTTGCCTCCTGTTCTATCCTTCCTGTAGCATCTGTCCCCTGGAACATTAAGCTGCTGGTCCTGTCGCTCCCTCAGCTGTGTTTCTGTAATATCAAAACATTCCAATCCCATGTTCCCATCCATGCTCTGGGTTCATCTGCCTAATCTGTCCGGCCCTTTGCATTGAAATAAATGCAGTTTAATCCACCAGTTTTCCCTCATTGTCTGCTATGTTCTTGCCTGCCTTGTAGAACATAGAACATAGAACATAGAAAGATACAGCGCAGTACAGGCCCTTCGGCCCTCGATGTTGCGCCGACCGAATCCTACCTAACCTACACTAGCCCAATAACTTCCAAATGCCTATCCAATGCCCGCTTAAATGACCATAAAGAAGGAGAGTTCACCACTGCTACTGGCAGGGCATTCCATGAACTCACAACCCGCTGTGTAAAGAATCTACCCCTAACATCTGTCCTATACCTAACACCCCTTAATTTAAAGCTGTGTCACCTAGTAACACCTGACTCCATTAGCGGTAAAAGGTTCTCAGTGTCGACCCTATCTAAACCCCTAATCATCTTATACACCTCTATCAAATCTCCCCTAAACCTTCTCTTCTCCAATGAGAACAGCCCCAAGTGCCTCAGCCTTTCCTCATAAGATTTTCCTACCATTCCAGGCAACATCCTGGTAAACCTCCTCTGCACTCGTTCCAATGCCTCCACATCCTTCCTATAGTATGGCGACCAAAACTGCACACAATACTCCAGATGAGGCCGCACCAGAATCTTATACAGTTGCAACATGACCTCAGGACTCCGGAACTCAATTCCTCTACCAATAAAGCCCAGTACACCATATGCCTTTCTCACAGCACTATTTACCTGGGTGGCAACTTTCAGAGATCTGTGTACATGGACACCAAGATCCCTCTGCTCATCCACACTACCAAGTAGCCTACCATTAGCCCAGTAATCCATCATCTTGTTACTCCTACCAAAGTGAATGACTTCACACTTAGCTACATTGAATTCCATTTGCCACCTTTCTGCCCAGCTCTGCAACTTATCTATATCCCGCCGTAACCTACCACTTCCTTCCTCACTATCCACAACTCCACCGACTTTTGTGTCATCCGCAAACTTGCTTACCCAGCTTTCAAGCCCTTCCTCTAGATCATTTATAAAGATAACAAAAAGCAATGGTCCCAAAACAGATCCTTGTGGTACACCGCTAGTAACTGCACTCCAAGATGAACTTAGTCCATCAACTACTACCCTCTGTCTCCTTCCAGCCAGCCAATTCCTAATCCAAACCTCTAATGTATCCTCAATGCCATACCTCCGTAGTTTTAGCATTAGCCTACCATGGGGAACCTTATCGAACGCCTTCCTAAAATCCATATACACAACATCTACTGCTTTACCCTCGTCCACTTCCTTAGTCACCTTCTCAAAGAACTCAATAAGGTTTGTGAGGCACGACCTGCCCTTCACAAAACCATGCTGGCTATCCTTGATCCCGTTATTCCTATCCAGATGTTCATAAATCTTATCCCTTACCATTCTCTCTAAGACTTTGCCCACCACTGAAGTCAGACTCACTGGCCTATAGTTACTAGGGCTATCCCTACTCCCTTTCTTGAACAAGGGGACCACATTCGCTATTCTCCAGTCCTCTGGTACTATTCCCGTTGACAATGACGACATAAAAATCCAGGCCAATGGCTCTGCTATCTCCTCCCTAGCTTCCCATAGGATCCTAGGGTAAATGCCATCAGGCCCAGGAGACTTATCTATTTTCATCCTCTCCAATATTCCCAGAACCTCTTCCCTGCATATTTCCAGGCCATCCATTCTAATCATTGTCTATTTATATTGCTCTCTTGAACATCTGTACCAACCTCAAATTTCTTTCTGATCTTATGACTGTTTGGGGTCCCACACCCCTGCCAGATGAGTTTAAATCCTCTCGAGCAGCTCCAGCAACTCTCCCCACCAGGATATGGGTCCCCCTCCTGCTCCCAGTTCAGGTGTCTTCCCCACCCTGTCTGCTTGTGCTGACATATTCAGACATCCAGAGATTTGTCCACCAACGTCCTGCCCTGCCCTCCCCACCACACTCTCCGCCTCCCTTACACTCCTATCGCCCTCCCCTTCCTTCCCCTCCTCTCGCCCTCCACTCCCCTCCCCTCTCTCGCTCTCCCCTCCGCTCCCCTCGCTCTCCCCTTCCCTCCACTCTCTCGAGTTTCCGGCCTCCCCTCTCCTCCCCTCTCTCGAATTCCCCTCCCCTCTCTCGACCTCCCGGCCCAACCCTCACTTCCCCTCTTTCGCCCTCCCCTCTCTCGGCCATCCCCTCCCCTCTCTCGCCCTCCCCTCCCCTCTCTCGCCCCTTA